>NW_005842829.1:502131-525121 GCF_000455745.1 Alligator sinensis | reverse complement strand
AAGACCCGGAGCAGTGGATCAGCCAGCAGTAGCCCAGCTATCACCAAGAGGAAAGCACAGGTGCACACACAGTGCACTGGCTTGTGCAGTAGGATGTGCTGGGCTTTGCCCCAGAGGCTCCCCAGGGATTGAAAAGCCTTATGAGACCATCCAAACCAGTCATCCTGGGCTGGGGCAGGACTGTTGTCTGACAGGTTCTGCACATTCCCTGGGAGGTTCAAACTTCCCGAGCCATGGAGCATCCTCGCCTCCCCCTGGGAGATGATGCCCAGCCATCCACCTCACTGGATAATCACACTACATTTTCCCTTCCTCCATCTCATCCCATTGCATCTAGTTAACACTCTCCACTTCTAACTGCAGATAGTCTCTCCTGCAAAGATTATCATCCTGGCAAAGCCATGTGTTCATGGCACGTTGCAAACAAGGGATGGTCCTTCCCCAAGTGTCTTGAATACGCCAAGGGGAGAGTATGCTTTGGTGCCGGGGCATATCACAGGGAGAACAAGCTTTGCTGCCAGGACAACACATGAGGAGAACATGCTTTGCTGCCAGGTTGATGGGTCCCCCGAAAGGCAGGGCAGGGCAGGGCAGGTTTGCCCCTCAGACATTTGCACACTGTTATACCCACCTCCTTTCCTTAGCCCAGCTCCGTGCACTGGACTCTTAATCTTTACCCTCCTTTCAGTTCTAGCTGCTTCCTTGCCTTATCTCCTGCCTATGCTTCCAGTCTCTCTGTGCTCTCTTGTATTATTTACTGTCCTGATCGTCCTCAATCCCTTCAATGTAGTATCATTTGCATATTTGATTAATGCTCTGTTTACTCATTTCCCAAGTCATTAAGAGGATTTGAAATCAATTCATTGCCAACATCCACCTGTGAGACACACTGTACTATCATTTAAGTCATCAGATGGTCCTACAACAGATGTTCCTTTGAGTTCTGCTTCACTGCAGTCAGATCTATATGCAGTCAGACCATGGAGAAGTGCTAGCAGTTAGTTATGATGCAGCCAAAATCATCACAAACAGTTTATACCACAGAAGTGCCCAAAGGCACCAGCAGAGCTGGGTCCCCAGTGGCTAGGCACAGCACGCACACAAAAGTCTGGGTCCAGTCGGGATGTGTTTGCAGCATAACACCAAGCAGCTGAGCAGAGCGGCCATAAATGTTGGTGCCCTGCCTGCAATCCAGAGCTCAGTGAAGAGCTGGTGCTGGCAGAAGCCTTGTGCCAGGAGGCAGTGTTCAGTGGGGACTAAACCTCCCAAATGCCACACAACTGCTTCGTGGCACTAGCTCTGTGAGGGGGGAGATCTCCAGGACAGCAGCTGTCAGGATCATCCTTTGCCTTCTTGGAGACAAATGATGGACATGCGTACTTTCCTCCAGGCTTCCACATGCGTATGACTTTTTAGAAGTACAAAAATGTTGTTAGCTGAACTCCCCAGGTGCGTTTCTCCTCGTCTCGATAACTTGTACGTTTTTTCCTTTGACTTTTTTCCAGTGATTTCTTTACCCCCACTTAATTCACGACTATTCTTATAGGGGCATTCTTCCTCATTTTCCAGACTTTGTTCCAGAGTTTAATCTGACTGAAAACACATTTCAAAAAGGTGCCAAAAACCTCAGCAATTCCCAAATCACCGAAAATGTCACCCTTTGCTTCTTACAATCCCTGGGAACCAGAGTACAGAAGTTACACTAAAGAGCTGGACAAGGCAGATGAAGCTGAGGAAGAGTCACTGCAGTCAGAGGCAGACGGGTCTTTTCAGGGGGGAGGCTGCTATTATTGCTGCTTGTAAGGGGCCTCCCCATGTGAGAGACGGGCTGAAAACAGAGTCCCTGCCTCAGAGGCCTGAGCAGCCAGGGGAGAGGAGCCATGGCTGAGCAGCAAAGACAGGGTGATGGGTGAAAGCTGCACAAGAAGGGAAGCAGGCACCCGATTCACAGGCAGGAAGCGGGAGGCAGTCAGGGCCTGCCTTGCCTGGGTGGGGTCTCGCAGGCAGCGGGGCCACATCACTGAGGCACAGAAACTAATCCTGATGCAGAGAGGAGAATTCCCAGAAAACGGGTCACTTAATTGATCATTTACTGGAATACAAGGTGCATACAGTCCTGTTGCCTTAGTAACAGTTGCTATGCAACCCGTTCAGAGATTTACATTTTTCTGTCACAATCAGAAGCTTTGGGCACAGGTGCAGCATGGGGAGCCTCTTTGGCCTCCTCTCCTGAGCCCCTAAAGGACCTTCCTCAAGGTCCCTCTCTCCAGGCTGATCCCACATGAGCCACCAGGAGCAAGGATCCAGGGATCAGTCTAGCTGCTGACACCAAGGGGCACAGAGGAGCCTGCCTTGCAAAACTGTCCCAAAGCCCCAGAGGGAACACCCAAGGGCAAGGTCTCTTCTCCCAAGGCACCTAAGGCCCTTATTGTGTGGGGGCAGGTCTAGTGGGGCAAAGGGGTTGATTGGGGAATTGTAGGGGAAACCTGGGACCAGAAAGGGACTTCCCTTCATATCCTAAGTGAAACTATCCCTCCAGTGCAGGGGAGGCATTGCTAAAACCCATGTTCCCATGTGCAAGCAGAGGTTGCCAGGCCTCTGGACCCAGCCCTGACACTCACATAGATGCTGTCCTGTTGGTATCGCTGATGCAGGTTGAGCAGGATGGCAGCCTCGTGCAGGTCTCCCAGTGTCGACATGTCCTCCACACCCTCCACGCTGGTCTGGTGCATCGGCAAGACCTTCTCCCTGGACAGGGAGGGCTTTGGATGGCAGAACACCTGGAGAGGACGGAAAGGAGCCAACGACAGTGTGAAAGGGGGTGTAGAGGGAGAAGGGACTCCCCAGCCCCTTACCCGCAACACTCGTTACCAGCCCAATGTGAGGCAGGTACACGCTGTGGTGCCCTGTCCTTCCATTCCTGTGCAGCTGAGCCCTCTGGAGAGAGGGCCCGAGAAGCACGCACTGGCTCCAAGACCAATGTCTCTCTACTTTCAGGGCTCCCTGGGAGAAGCTAGGGAGCTCCTGGGACAGGGGCTTGGAGGGAAAGGCTATGATCCTGAGTGCCAAGGGGGTGAACAGAGCTGATGTCAGGGGGAGGCGCCAGGCACCATGATGAATCAAAACCCAAGCACACATGCACTGGGTACCTGCGTCCGCCTCTGCCACCCTGCCCGGAGCCTCCCAGATGGCTGCTGGGGCTGCATCCCTGAAGGGTGGGGAAGTGGAGCAAGACCCAAAGGCATACACTCTGTTCCCTCGTGCTCCTGCACTCTGCTGTAGGGCTCCAGATTCTAGGAACCTCTTCCTGTGCGTGCTGTCACACAGTCCTCAAAGCTGCTGGGCTGGCAAAGGCCACACAAGCTCCTTTTAACTGCTACTTGGACACACCTTCCCCTCTCTGCCCTGCAGCCATAGCTCTTGCCCTGTCTCAGTCATCTCTCTCCCCCAGCACTGCTTCCCTCCTGCTCTGACCCACTGCAGGCAGCACGTCGGCCCCTGCCCACTCTTGACTCAGCCACGTGCCAATGCCTTCCCTTCACTGTCTCCCAGGCTCAGCCAGAGGCAGGTTCCAGCAGCAGGAGGACCTTGGTGAGCAGCCCGGGGAAAGAGAAGAGCACCCCAGGGGCAGCTGGGGAAAAGGGGCCTTTCCTGGGAGTCACAAGCTCTTCTCCCGGGCATCAGGGTCTCTCCCTCACCCTGGGGCCCATTGCCCCTGTCAAGGTGCTCAGCCACAGTCCTAGAAAGGGACTAGTTCTTCTGAACATGAGCCAGGGTCCCAAGGGCTGCTGCTCTCCATGCAACCCCGCCCAGACCCCTGCCTCGTGTCCCTGCAGGTTCCTCCCCAGCCTTCAGTCTGGAGCCATGGCCACAGATACTATCAACGACTAAAGTGCAATGGGAACTGTGGCATCCGCAGGCCTCGCTGCCTCTCTTCACCCAGGCCCAACTGCATGAAATGATCCTTCCCCATCCTGTGTCAGCATCCCAGCCATCCACAGCTCCTACCCCAGCACCTATTCCCATGACCAGCAGAAGCAGCTCAATGGGAATGTGACTGCTGCTGGAGGACCCTGGAAGCATAGAGGGTGCTGCAAGAGCAAGCATCCGGCATGATGCCTGGCACTGGGCAGCTGTAAGTCAGGTCCAGAACAGATGCAGCAACTTTGTCCACCAGCCTGTAAGTGGGGCTGCTGCAGGTCAGAACAGCCTAGAAAGGGGGCAGTGGGGAAAGCCCTCCAGTCAATCCACTGCCCAAGAAATCACTGCTGTCACAGCCCGAGAACAAACCGGGTTCCTCCCGCAATCCAGCAGAAAGTCACAGCCCCTGACCCAGGCTGCTCAGGGACTGACACTCAAACAAGACACAGGTTGTCACACTGTAGTACAAATACATTAGATTTTAGACATAAGGCTTGAAATTAGACATGATGCTTTATTTTTGCAATATGCTTCTGTATTCAACATGGCTTGCTAACAGCTTCTGCATATAGGTTAAGGACAGCTTTACACATAGTTTCACAATCGCACCTGTTCAATGACCTAGAATTACACAAAGATAAGGGGTTACCAAAGGACATTGAGTTTACCACAGCTTCCCCAACACGCATGCGCCTTCATCTATCCCATAATAAGTTGAGTCTAACTTAAAAGGCCCTGACATCCTGTGGAAACTTAGACGTAACGGTAAAATTGTGAAACCGCCAATAGTCGTAAGACACGCTACAGCTCTTTGTTTAGGTAAGCTATAAAAGACCCTCAGACAAAGACTGGGGGTCGACACCGCTTTGGGTTACTCAACCCCTCTGTCGACCGATTGCACAATCAATAAACTTGTAACGGACTCAGCCTGAGTGTGACTCCCTCCTTGAGGTGTTTGGGAAAGGCCTCCAGGGGCACGAAACTAGCAATTTGTGCAACAACACATGAGGACGAGAAGGAGAGGAAAGAGGAGGGAGCTGCATGAGAATCAGAATGATTCAGTTTGAGCATGTGTGTACTCCACAGCTCTTGGTACATAATTCAGTTTCCCTCTACGCTTATATGTGCTGGGCTTCGGGATTAAATTACCGGTAGACTTCCCTTCCAAGAAGCAGGCTAATAAACTGAAACAGCAGCAGAAAGGAAAACACCCACAAATTTGAACGCAGCCAGGGCTGCCTGGCGCAATAAGAGGAGGATGGGAGAGCAGCAGAGTGGAGGCAAGGTAGCAGGACCAAACATCAGGAGAGGGGATTTAAAGGAGAAAGAGACCATCTGGTCACCTGGCCTGATCCCCTGAGCATCGCGCAGCAATCCTGGCACTGGGCGGTTTGCCAGCAGTGGGGTAGAGACAGCCCTCCCAAAATGGCATCCAGCCTCAAAGATTCCTGTCATAACCCAAAGGTATGATTTTGTGTGTGCTTCGGCACCAGAATTATCCCCGCCAAATTGCAGCTTCATTGCACGGTGGAGTTTTCTACTGCAGAGGAAAACTCCGGTGCAGGGACGAGTTTCCCGCCTATTTGCAGCTTCTTTTGCAGGGTGCATTGCTCAAGTTGCAAGAGAAATGCACGGTGCAAAAGAGTTCCCGCCACCTGCATGCAAATTTGTGTCCCGCTATTGGCTAGTTCTAAATTATTCACACGTGGCGGCTACTGATTGGCTTGCTAGCCGTATAAGAGGCTTGAGCGGTTTCCGCCCAAGCTGAAGAGGACTCCACATCCATCTCGTGGGGACTCTGGGTACACGGCAAGGAAATAAAGACCCCTGTGTGAGATTCAGAGGAGCTTGGCGACCTGATCCATCGCCCACCTCTTCCCATCTTCGAGCGATAAAAATTATAAGACGTATCTACGAGTCCGATTTTGGTGGCGCGCTCACCCAGAGCAGCCGGAGCTCTGTTTCCGTGGAGCCTAGCAAACTCCACGTGACCGTTCGCGTTGTCTTTGTCTGTAACCGCAACTCAAGCGAGTTTTCCAGCCTGCACCGCAACCATCTCCGGTGTAAGTAAACAATTTTTAAATCTACCGCTACGAGTCTGTGCCTAATTCTAGCTCGACGCGCTCCTCTCTCCGACCCCGCGTGCCCGGGCTGCTGGCCACAGCCCGCGTGCAGCACGAAAAAGGGCCCGGCTCGCGCCCAGCCCGCACAATTCCAAGCAACTGAATCCTCCCTTTCTCCTACCGTGTCCGTGTCCGTGACCTTCCCCAAGAAGCAGGCTTCCTCACCGTTAACGGTGAACAAGTCACTAAAGCAGCCTGGGCCTGGAAGGAGGAGAAAGGGAGGAGAGGACCAGGCCCCAGGGAGTGCATAGGGCTTCGGTGTCAGAGGCAGGCTCTGCACAGTGTTCTCCTGTCCCACACAATAAACACAACCAAGACTTCAGAGAACTTCTGCTGTCACCGTCACAACTTGTGACCTTCCTAACTTCATCTGCTCAGGCCCCCCATGGTCTCTCCCAAAATGAACCCGGAAGCCCCCAGCACCAGCCATGGGGCACATCTGTGGGACACAGGGTGTGTGGAGGACAATGCTGCAGGACGTGAACTGGGCACAGGCTTCTGTGGTTTGTTTCAGGCTCTGAGAAGCAGGTCAGGCATCTGGCAGCAGTTTAAAAGGACACAGACATCATGAAATCAACTCAGATTCACAAGATGAGAGAAAAGGCAAGGGTGATGCTTCCAACATTGCACTTCTCCCCCAGACACAGCCTTTTGCTAACTTGATTTTAAAGTTGCATTTTTTAAACTGTTTTTTCTCCCCCGTTGCCATGCGAGGGACCCAGACAAACAGGGAAACAGCTACCCATCTCCATCAGTGAAATAGCAAGGCTATGTCTGCACCGCAGACTTTTACCACACGAGTGCAAAGAGCAGCAGCACTGCTCACGTAGCTGTGAAGTGTGGACTGACCTGAGAGCAGCTCCACACAATGCACTGTAAAGGCACAAAGGGAACAAGCTGGAGATAAGTGCACAAGCAAATGAACTCGTCTCCCTGGCCCTTCTCAACTGCCGTGGTCCTAGATGTTGCACGCAAGCAGCAGAGACTCTCAGACAGCAGTGCAATATCACAGCTGACAATTACCATGTAGCAGAAGGTGGTCTCTGAAGACGAGGAGTTTGCCTTGCAGCTCCCCTCTGTGCTGGCCAAGCCAGCATTTCCAATGTACTTACCGGCCCATACTCGGAGGTGAAGAGCATAGTCCCATCTGCACAGGAGCCAACGGTGCACGGCTGCAGCTGGTCCTGCTCCTGCAGCCACACCCGAGTGCCCTGCAAGCAAACACTTCTGTCAGAAACAAGCACAACAGGGTTCAAATCCTGCCCACAGCCTATGGGAACAGCAGCTCCTACACTAGTGCAGGGGCACTCAGAGACCCCTGGCACCCTGCAGCGGAATGTCTGCAGCCCACTCCCCCTACAACAGAGGCCCAGGTATCTTCCCCACACTCCCACCATGCCTAGAGCAGGGAAGCATCACAGTTCTCTGCCACCTCTCTGGAGAAGGGAGCCGGTCCCATTCCTCCTCCACGCCTCAGCATCCTGGCACAGCACGGTGGGAGGGGGGAGGCAGCGCCCAGTGCGATACATGCACAAAAGCTGGGCTGCAGCCCGAGTGCCCACACTGGACACTCACCACTGTCGGCACAGTGCAATCAGAGCGACTGGGGAGGGGGAAGCATCGAACGTGCTGCCCCGTCGGGCTAGATGGGGCTCAGCTAATGCTCTCAAAGCAAGCACAGTCTCTGATTTGGGAGACTCTAACATCCAGGCTGATTTTCAAAGGTGCTGGACCCCGGAGCTCCCAGGGGCTGTAGGTAAGCAGCCCCGTGGCAGGCTCCCAGAGCCAGAAGCTTCCACTGAAGAGGTTGGCTTTAGCCCCTTAGATCCCTTCTCCTCAGCAGGGCTCCTATGTGTCCAGTGGCCCCCTGGACACCTTCCCCACAGCATGGCTTCCCAACACCTGCAGGACCCTGGCACTCACGCAGAAGCTATGAGGGCTGAGTAGGGGAGGAGTGGCACAACCAGGGAAAAGGGAATAAGACCCTAAACATCCTGTCCTGTTTGCTCATGCAGGGATGACAACACAAGTCTAGGGCTTGCCCACAACTGGACCTTGTTGGCCTCTGTCACAATTCTCCAGGGCCGTCCTGCTGCCTGCCAGACCCACCCTCTGGCGCTGGGGTCACTGCCTTTGAACCACAACCCTTCTTTAACTTGAAACACACGCACTGAAAAAAAAATGGCTTAGAATGGAAACATTCAGACAAACTGAGCTCTGCCAGCCATTCCCAGTCATGTCAGAAAAAAGAAAAGATCCCTGTTTTAAGTCCCTGCAAAGCATGCGCTTTGGTACCGTACGGCTTTATGCTCCCATGCATCACAGCAGGAAGACATCACCACCCAAAATCAACAGCAATAGCAAAGACCCCAGGAGAAGATGAGAAGACTGTCCATAAGGTAAAGCCATGCCCTGAATTTAGGAGAGCAGCTGGATACACATGCATGCACACCCAGCCCAACACATGTTTTAGAGCAACCACACGTGGCCTGGGGTTGTGGTAAAGCAGAGAGCCAAGTCATGGATGATACCTTAGAGGTCAGTGGTTCTCAAACTTTAGACTCAAGGTCCCCCTCGTTAGACTCAAGGTCCCCTTGGAACAGGCCGGCTCTTAGTTCTCACTCATTTTTGACTGCAGAAAAACAACAGAGCAATTCTGTTGCCAAGAACTCAGAAAGAGTTCACAAGAACTCACAGCAAGGCAGAAGGCTTTCAGCACTATGGATTCTTGTATGAAATCTCTGGGTTTATCTTCTGAATTGTGTTTGCACACCTAACCGTGCACCCCTGAAAGGATCTCAAGGCACCCCCAAGTGCTGCAGAACCGTGGTCGAGAATCATTGCCTTAGGCAGAGTGGTGTTTCAGGGAAAACTGGGCACAGGGGAGTTCTGGGGAGGGACAGCAGAAACCAAAAGCTCAGATGTCATCACGCCGAGCTGCCAGATGGCCCAGGAGAGAAGACATCAAGAGAGAAGCCAAGACAGGCCCACATGGAGGTAGACAGGCTTTTGGCAGAGAGGTAGGTGTGTGAGCTCCCAGAGTTTAAATAGCATTTGAAACAACGTGTGTGGGTAAAAGTGCTCAAAGTGGAGAGAGGGAGCAGACAGGGGTACAGCCCCCACGAGGGTACACTAATAGGTCAACTTGGCTGCGCCTTCATCCCGTCAGCCCACAGCATCCCCGGGCCCCAGGGTACAGAGCCCACATCTGCACAGCCAGAGAAATACAGCTATGGAATGCCTAAGAAAAGTCCAAGGAAGGCAAACCAAACTGCTGCCAGCCATCAGAAGACACTGCCCCAGGGTGTCCTCCCACCCCCTCCCCATATACCCACTGCTCTCCTCCCCAGCCCCAGCCCCAGCCCCAGCCCGGCCTTTTGCCTGGCCTGTGAGCAGCATACAGAGAGCTGTTCCACCCACTGACTTCTGTCTCATGGATCAGACCTTCTGCCCCAGGCCCCTCACTCCACCACAGAGCAGCAGGAAAGAGACACTAGCACAGCCCTAAAGCCACTCCCCAGGTGCAAGCAGCCCCCTCCCCCGCTGAGCCTCTAACCAAAGAAGAGATGGAGCAGGCAGAGAGCCAGGATGTGTAGAAAGAGCCTCCCCAGGTGACAGCTGCATGGAGCCGCCTCCTGCAGTGCTGCCGACAGCTGATGACGGTAGCAGCCCCCTCAGAAACAAACGCCTTGTCAAGTGTTACAGGGCTGCAGGGAGCTTCTCCCTCAACCTTCCCAGTGACGCTGCTGCATAGGTCTGCTGCTGCACAGCTCAGGCTCGAGAAGAATCACCGGACCAGACCACAGAGGCCACCGAGTCCAACCGCCGTGGGCAAGAGGGCATTACAACAGCTAATCTTCCGACTCCTTGACGCATGCTGTAAAACAGCACACAAAGGCCCTGAACTGCAGAGACGCTCCCAGCATGGCCCAAGACGATTCAGCCTTAACGTAAGAGCAACAGCACCATCTTCCCCATTAGACAGTCAAAGTTACTTACTAATCAAGTGTCACGGCTTCCCTACCACATAGCAGAGACTGCTATTCTCCCCGTTTCACAGATGGGGAAACCACGCAGCAGCTGAGATGACTTTGTGAAGGCCTCACCAGGAGCTGGCTGAGGAGTCACACTGAGAGGACAGGACTTCCCGAGTCTGCCTGTGCTGCCCAGGAGGCGAGATGGTCCCTGGACATACAGCTCAGGACGTCTGTTGTCCCTTAGCTAAAGGAGTGAGTCTCCACCTCGGCAACTGCAGAACTTTCAGTACAAAAGAAAAAAAGCACTGGGCTTTCTGGACTGCTGCTCTGGACCTTTCTGTAGCTCCACGAATCTGCCTAGCCCAGTAAACCATCCTCAGCAGCAACAACAGATGCTACAGGTCCTCATCGGACACCCCCTCCATGCTGCCATATTTTGTCATTTCCTTCCTCTAACAGCAGCAGGCACATGCATTTTCCTCCAGAATCCCGTGTTTCTCACCAACCCCTGTTCCCTCAGCTCCCTAACAGTCCTTTCAAAGAAACCATTAGACCACCCAACACAGGAATCACTTGTGAAAACTCTGCAACCTGGGGCGTGCAGGGGGCCGGGCCGGGCCAGACAGTCACCAACATGCCCCTCTGGCCTTGGGATCTCTGAGCCTGCAGGCTCTGCTTTTCTTGGGCAGAAACCATTTACGTGGGTCTTCTCTTGGAAACCACCCAAACTTCTCCGACAGATATTTAAAAAAAACCCACCTAGTGTCCTGGTTTTCTCTGAGCTAACAGTGACACCTTCCCTTACTCCATTGATACATGGACCACCCTTCTTCCCAGTACTACCTCTGCCCCTAACATCTCTCCTGTAAAAGCCCTCCCTATGCCCTCAGCAGCATTAGCTCCTCAAGTTTGGACTCATTAGCCTTGCAGAGCTGCGACAGTACTTCCTGATCACATTACACTCCGCTAGGCATGGTATAATTCTATTCCTAATGATTTTCTCGACTATTTTTCCTGGTACTGATGTGAGGCTCATTAGTTCACAATTCCCAGGATTACTCTTACCACAAAAGATGTGTATATTGGCCACCCTCCAGCCCTTCAAATACCGGAGCGGTTTCTAACGATAAACTACCTGCTTTTATTACTAGCTCAGACACTGTTCTCCTCTCTCCTTCCTCTGTGCCCTGTACAGTACCACCATCTCAGTGAAAGCCCCAAGGCAAGGGGAATGAGGAACCCAGCTCTCAGGAACCATGGGCCGGGACAGTGGAAGACAGCAGTTTTGGGGGGGATAGAGATACTGATTTTAGGCTTCCAGGGGGCTTAAATGAGCAACAAACTGAGTATGTGACTCTGGAAACCATATAAAAGGGTCTTCTCAACAGCCGTTAACATCTTCTGATGCTTGAGAGCAAGTGGATGAGCCCCTGCCATTTGAAGCCATTCATTTTCCTAAGCACACCTTCACAATTTAGCCAGATTTTAGCAGCAACATCTGTTCACAAAAGGGCTGGCTTTCTGGCCTCTTTGCTAAGAGAAAATAGTCAGAGGCAGCCAGCAGCAGTGGCCTGCTTGGGCCCCAGGAATTCAGGAGACCGTTTTTCATGGGAAAGAATCGCCTGATGCGTCCTCACCATCGCTTGCTCCTAAGAGTCTCTGAAGAAGCTGACAAGGAGGAGGAGCGTTACATCCACAGCAAGACCTGCAGAGGTGGCTAATGTGCAACGCTAATGGGGCTTCCACCCCAGCCTTTCTTCATGCCTCCATGAGCTCCCCCATACATGGTGTCAGGGGCAAGGCTGCTGCATGGGTTTTCCTTAGGATGACACACAGCATCACCGCTCTGCCCTCAGCAGGCGGGTTTGTTCATGGAGGCGGGTGATGACAGAATGCCCCCAAAGACACAACAGGACATGGGGCTCTGCAGCTCTCCAGGGATCGGTTGTGTGTTACTTCAAAAGATTCAGCCCAGAGACAGGGGGAAGATAGAGACAGCAGAAACCATCTGGCATCAGGAGAACCTAGTGAGCCTCTGGCTGTGTCCATCCCCGTTTCCATAAAGAGCTTTGCAGGAGACAGCTCTAGAGACAGAGCAAACAATCGATTCATCCAGCCCCAGCCAGCCCTGCATTCCTTGCCATAGCCCAACACACCAATTCCCTGTTGCAGGGGGGCCACTTCTGCTCCTCCCTCCAAGTGGAAAGTTTCCCAGGGAGTCCCACCAAAACAGAGAGATGGTCACAGCCAAGTGACCGCCCCAGTTCACTTCCCCCACTCTGCCCAGTACCAGGTATCTCCTTGTGCAACTGAATGGATGCAATTTTGTAGAAAACCTCCTGGGGAGCTGCTGGGCCACAAGCCTAACCTCAGTAGGGGCGTAGGAGCAAAAGGCATTCCCCACCGTCCCCTGTCTGTACGGTGTAAAGGCACCAGGCCACACTGGACCCCAATGCTTGGGCTAAACCCAAATGGGATGCAGTCGCACTCAAAATGCAGGGCAGGAATTCGAACCCAGATCCAGACACTGTCACCTGGGCCCATCCCTGGTCCAGACACAGAAACATTAGCATAACTCCCTCTGCACAAGGGAAGTAGAAGGCATTGCAACTCGTGGGAGTGTGTTAACAAATGCTGCTAGCAATCAACAAGAATTAACACAAGGAACAAGAAAACCTCTCCGTTTCCACCACTCACTTTTCAGATAGCTAATTGATACCAATGGTATTTAACCAGGAGGGACATGGCATAAAGAGGCTTGGTGCATGAGCTAGGACAGTTCTTACACAAGAGATTGTTTCAGTAACTTTCCAGTTTCATTTAGCAAACCACCAATTACTAAATGGCAGCAAGTAAACTCCCTGTTGCAAGGACAGGCCATCTACAGGCAGCATCCAGGAACCAGTTGGTGTCGGTACCGTGGGACTGATGAAGGTGTTATCAAAAACGCAAAATACAACTTCAGAACAAGATGAGCACAAGGGAGATGTCAGAGCTGGGCTGCCACTTCCCATCACCATGACCAGGACAGCCTCCAGCTGTTGTCTCCAGCTCAGAGCAGGGGCCTCAGGGAAGTTCAGGGGGGAGGGGGGCAGCAGGTATCAACTCAGAGTGGGCCCTTGGCTGCCCCAGGAACATCTGTTTGCTCCCCACAGGCCCAAGCCCTCATCTCTGTCTCTCCTGCATTTCATGGGAGATCGCCCTTCTTGCTGGTTTCTCCAAATGTGGAGGGGCTGGGAGAAAAAGAGCTTCCCTTCTTCCATCATGCAGCTCCTCTCCAAACCTTCCCCCTCAGCAGGATGCCCCTCTCTACCACCGTTAAGTGATGCTCGTAATGAGCTCTTCCACTGAACCCCGCTGCCCACAGATTGCAGTGTGGTTCACAGAGGCTAGCAGCATTTTCCAGACGGAGAAACCAGACCAAGACAGAGGTGAAACGACCTGACCTAAGCTGCCAAGCCATCCAGTGGCACAGCAGGGCAGGAACACAGGTCTCTGTGTGCTGGGCAGCATGGGGAGAGCTGCAGTGAGAAGCACAAGTGTGTGGGGGGCATCCAGTCAGCGCAGAGAAGGCAGGAGTACAGGGGTCTTGCTGGCAGAACTGCCCGTTCTTTCCTGATTCCAGGTTAGTGCCGATAACCTGTTCTTTCAGCCCTGCCTGCAGGGTACAACAGCTCAGTCCCAGGGCCCAAGCAAGAGCCTGCGCCTGCATCTCATAGCTCAGTGACCATGGAGCCCTTTAGGGCCAAGCAGCCATAGAAAGCGGTGGAGCATGCAACGGCCATCCACCTGAACAGCACCAGCACCCCAAACCCTCTGAACATGGCTGGGATGATACAGGGATCGGAGCCCTGCTCTCACTTTGTGTGAAAAGGAGCAGGTGTGCTCCAGGCCTCAGTAAAACCTCATGCTAAGGCAGCTGCTCTGCTGGCCTCCCCGGTGCCGTGGTCACAGGCTGCAGCAGACGGGGCTGGTGAGGCCTGGCAATCCAGACAAGCTGGAATCAGGTTTCCACAAATGCACTTTTCAACAGATCGATCCAACAGGCCATAAATAAGTGATGGAGAAGACATGTACAGAACTCAGCTTCTCCCAGCGCCCTTTTCCAGTCACTCTGCCCCAGACCTAACTTTGGTTGCAGCCACTCACTTTCAGGAGCCATGGCACTATCAGGAGCAAGGGCACAAAAAACAGCTTCATGCTACTGCAATCCAGAGCAGACCTGATCTAAAAGCCCACAGAGGCCACTGCAGAGGCTCCTGCTGCCGCCCTGCCAACCCATCACACATGCTCCGTGTCACCATGCTCTGCCCCACGGAACTTGTCCCCCTGCTTCTCTGCCTGGCTCATGTGACATGTCCTCCCCCACGTGTGGTCAAATGGACGTGCACAGCTTCCTGGGCTGCGAGCTGCCTCCCTCTGCTCCGGTCCTCCCTGCTCCTCAGCTCCCCTGCTTTGTGGCACTGCTCCCCGCCATGCTGTGGCTAGTCCCCCTCTGCCCTGGCCATTCCTCCCTCATGGGCACTCGTGGACCTTGAGGGCAGCTCGTGTTTCCTCATGACAACAGCCTTGCTGGCTTCTCGTGGTTCCAGCTACTCCTGTAGGTGTCCAGGCTGCTCTCTGCCATGAACCTGGAAGGCCCAGAGACAGTTGAGATGAGGAAGAGGCAGGTGCGTGGCTTGCCATGTCTCCACAGACCCCTGGCTTGGGACTGGTTGTTCCAGGAGTTTCCCGGCCCAGGCATTACCAGCGTTCCACTGTCTCTACGAGGGAAGGTACCTGCCCTTTCCTCTTCTCTTCCCCAGGCCAATCCTAGCTCCACGAGCTGCCCTCCACACTCACCCCTTCCCCACGATTTCCAGTTCCCCAATCAAAGTACATGTTTGCACGTGGGAATTGCCAAGCTGGGCTGGATCAATGGCCATACAGTGTAGCATCCTGTCTCCAGCTGGGGCCGGCACCCAGCGCCACAGAGGGCATAAGAACCCCGCTATCATGAATGCAGCTGGGTCCCGATAACATGGTGATACATATAATGCCCAAGACTATTTTCTCCCCTGCTAGGATCTCACCCCAATGGCTTTCTGTACAACAAACATTGCAGACTTTATAAACTTGTATGCAACAGCGTTTTCTTTCATCAGGTTTGAATTTCCCACCTTTCAATGTCACCCAACTCTCCTTGTACTTGCATCATGAGACATGAAGCACAGAAGCTCCCAACCCACTCTCTCCACCTCATTTGTTTTTGGCTGGCTTTCATCAAATCTCCTCCTACGTGTCACTTGTCATCGGTACATTCTCCCTGCTCCTCTCCGAGTCCCCTGGGACATGCAAGCCACCCACCAACAAGCTCTGTTTAAAGCAGCCTTGGCTAAGAACCTGTCCTGGTTGGGCAGCAAAGCTGAAAGCAGCATTTGGAAATAAAAAGCAATGCATTATCACACACGGAAAACAGAAGGAAAACAGAGAGCTATCACTACACATGGGACCTGGTGAAGTGTAGAGTAAAATGAACAGGGAAACTGAAGATACCAGAGAACAATCTGCAGTTGGTGGAAATAAAAAATACTCCTTATTGCCTAAGTCAGAGGTGGCCAAGCTGAGGCACACATGCTCCAAGTGGCACAGACAGCCGCTATGTATGCCATGCAGTTGATCAGGGAGGGGATGGACCGCACAGCACCAGCTAGGCCACAAAGCAGAAAGCAGAGCAGGAGATCAGGCAGGGAGCACAGGGCAGGAAGCAAAGGAAGAAATTGGGCAGGGAGCACGGACAAGGGAGCAGAAAGCAGAGCAGCAGATTGGGCAGAGGCGGGGCATTAGAGCAGTACTTGGGAAGGGTGTAGAACTAACCTGTGGCATGCCTGTCAAAAAGCTTGGTCCTCACTAGTCTAAGCACTTTACAAACAATGCCAACATTGTTAATAACAAGGCAGCAAAGGCAGAGGTGTGCAAAAAATATTCCTGTACTATATCTGGAAAGCAGCAAGCTGTATCATGATGATGCATCCAGTTCCCTACTAACGGAAGAGGATGTTAGACACCATGTATTATAAATGAACGTTTTTAGGACAGCAGATCCAGATAATGTGCACCAAGGAGTCCTAGAAGAGCTGGCCAAAGAGACCTCTAGCAGGTGACGTTCATTTTTAATAAAGTTTTATAATAATAGGGCAACTCAAGAAGACTGCTACCGTCATGCCAACAATCAAAAAATGCAAGTAGGATCAGCCAGATAACTATAGGCTCATTAGCTGGACATCAATCCCAAGGAAATTAATGGAAAAGCTGATATGCGATTCAATTAAAAGTTAAAACACACAGAATAGGAATATAGTTAAACTGGTCATGCTGTTTTGAAGAAAATGGTCTTGTCAAATGTGCCCGATGTCATTCTTTGATAAGCTTACAAATCTGGTTGACAGAGGTAACTGCCTAGATGTAATAGAGTTAGACTTGGTAAGACACTTGCATTAGTGCCACGTGACAGCCCAAGTTAGTGCAGCAGAGCGCATGTTACATGGGTTAAGAATCACCAAAATGACAGGACTCAGAAAGTCTTTGTCAAGGGGGAACCATGTCTGAGGGAGGTGCCTCGAGCAGGTTCGGCAGAGGGCAGCCTTTGGCAGATCCTGTTTAACCCAATCACCAATGCTCTGCGGTATAAACTCACCACTGAGAGAACCTGCAGACCACGCACAGACCAGCACACTACTGAAGAGCAGAGAGAACAAGGCAGTCTTACAGGGCCATACAGCTCACTTATCAAGCTGGGCCCATTTACATAAAATACATTTAATAACACTGCCACCAGCCAGGTCAGACGTTCAGGAACAAGGAATCCAGGCCTCCCCTCCTGCATCCTGGAAAGCAGTGACCTGGGAAACATTTTGGAATCACGGACGAGAGGAAACCAAACACAAGCTCCCATTGCGATGCTGTGGCGAGCAGGGCAACAGCGACTGTTAGACGTATAAACAGCTGAGCGGGGAGGCATTTCACCTCTGTGCACAGCACAGGTGAGACCGACAGCAGAATGCCTGGCTGCACGTTAGGACCCACATATTCAGAAGAATGCTGGAAAACTGGAGGATACATGGAAGAGAGCCAAAAAATGAGTCAAGGGCTGGAGAAAATGCCTTGCTGTGAGAGACAGAGGTGAGCAGACTGCCCTTATCAACTGGAAGGTTAGGCTCGGCTGACGTTCCAGCCACAGGTGCAACTGCAGCTCAGGTGGGCAGACCTGGACTAGCCTGGAGCTGTCCTGTTCAGGTCTGTAAAGCCAGCTATCACAGAGCCATTAAGGCACGAGTCTTTGGAAATGTGAGGACAATCAACCAGTGGGAGAAAGTGCCAAGGAAGTAGTGGATAATCCACCTCTTCTGATCTCCTGATCCAGGCTGGGAGCCTCTTTGGAGACAGCTCAGCCAACCCACACTTCCTGAGCTCAATGCAGGGGTAACTGGCTGACGTTAGACATTCCCCAGCCTGTGGTCCAGAGGTCAGATCAGGTGACCCAAGGATCCCTTCTGTCCCTTAGAGCCTATTAATCTAACTCTGTAGTCCTGCTGGGCCTGAAGCAAAGTGGTCAGGACCTCACCATGTCCAAAAGGAGGCTGCAGCACAGATCATAGACAACCAGGTCTGGAAGGGACTTCAGGAGGACACATCTAGTCCAACCCCCTGCTTAGAGCAGGGCCAGCCCCAACTGCATCATCCCAGCCAAGGCTTTGTCTATCAGGGTCTTAAACACCTCCAAGGATCCATTACTACTCATCATCACCATCACACTGAGTGCAGTCATGCACAACAGCTACCCAAAAACATGCCCCTTGTGTTGGGCACCCTATCACCACAGAACCGCCAGTGGCCCCTGTCCCAACCTGCTCCTGATCTGAGCAGATGGAACAGAAACAAGGGGGGTTCTGCATCCAGATACTGCTGAGGGTGGATGGCCCCAGCTGGGCATCATCATCCCCCCAGCTCCATTCCCTCTGCACAGCAATCCTTGTTCGGGCCGGACCTGCTGGCTGCGTTCTTCTCTCCGTGGCTTCTCCAAGCCTGGGAGTAAAGGGGAAGGGAGACACCTGGGCCCTAGTTATAGGGCAAGATAGTGCCATCCCATTCCTCAAGCATCCTAGCTTCTGGTGCGCTCTTCTGACTGCTGGAGCACAGCAAGCACAGGTGTTCACCATGCTTCCTACAGGGACACCCACCAGTCCCTTCCAGCACTGGTACAGGTCGTTTAGAACAATGTAAGAAATGCAAGTAGTTCAAATGCCGGTATTTCCTTCCAAAGTGCATTACTCTGCCCCACAGGTGTACTGAATGTTACAAAGGAAATGCACTTCCTGTAATACTGTATTAGATCATTTCTGAATAATAGATGAATGCAGAATGAAAGACCACGAGACAGACACAGAGAGTAACAGGGCAGAAGGCAGGCAGAAATAGCAGGATGAAGGGAAATTCAAACTGAATGCCATGACTTACAAGCTGCAACTTTAACATAACATTTAAATAACCTTCACCTGCCCCTTAAAGGGGAGGGAAAGAAGAAAGCTACGATGTGCCCCTTTGGCAACTAGCAAATAGGTCAGAAATGTGGTGAGCAGTGAAGCCCAGACTGAGAGGTGATTTTGTGGGAGATGAAGCAGCAGCTGCAGGCTGGCCCACAAGAGATACACGTGCTCTTCTTCAGGGGGCTCCCACCAGAAAACTGAGCAGGCCTAACCTTGCTTAGTTTACAAGATGTGACAAGGTCACCACTAACGGGAGCATGGCTGCAGCCTAAAGCCCCTGGGAGGGAACCGACACGGGCAAGAAGCAAGCCAAGATTCCCCACTCCACCCCATCCAACAGCCCCTCCCTCACCTCCTGGGCCCAAATATCTGCACCCCAGAATGACTGCTGGCGGACCCCCACTTGTACTGACAGCAAGTGGACGGTCGCACCCCAGTGTCCCCCTCCCACTGGTGCTGTTTATCTCTGCAAAGAATTTCGGAAAGCAACGACCCGCATGACCATCTGAATGAAGGAAATCTGCCTTGCAGTGCAAGTGCTAACAGCAGCACTGCAGAGACTGCTGAGGTTGCCAGTGCCTGTTTATCTGGAGGTTTGGTTTGGATGGTTTCACCCAAGAACAAGTGGTTCTTTGGATGGTTTCACTCAAGCGGTTCTCAACCTTTTTAGACCCACGGCAGCCCTCAATAAATTTGTGTGCCCACGCCTTTCCCCCCCAACCCTGCCAAGAAGGCCAGCTCTTAGTTTTCACTTGTTTTTTGACTACAGAAAAATCTTAGAGCAATTCTTCTGTTGCAAAAACTCAGACAGACTGCAGCGGGGCAGAATGCTGTGGATTCCTATTTGCAGTCTCTAGGTTTATCTTATGAATCATTGCACACCTAAGAGTGTTAAGCTTGCCTGGCACCCTTGAAAGGATCTCAAGGCACCCCAGGGTGCTGTGAGCCCTGGTTGAGAACCACTGCTCTAAATCTTCAAGCTGTGCCTATGCCCACAGCCCAGTGCTGCCCTCGCCCACTCCCATGCATTTACCGTTACACATGCACCCTGCAGCACCTGCCCTCCATTCAGGCTGTGAGGCCTTTGGACACAGGCTGCCTCACACTAGAAGTCTGTACAGCCCCAGGACTGGGCTCTCCATGAGGAATGGGATGGCAATTGCAATGCAAAGTACGACTGTCAGACTGATCCCAGCAGAACCTGGCAGAAGACAGAGGGTCTGCCGTGCAGCGTGAGTATCTGCTGCCATGGGCCATCCTACCCCAGGTTTGGGAGGGTCAGTGCTACTCAATAACACTCTTGCTGGAGCCAGCCTTCCCCCTCCCAGGGTGCTGGGCTGCTGACAGAGCTCCTGGGGCCATTCTAACTCCCAGGGATGAGCTTCTCAACAGCTCATGATGTTCCCTCTGAACTAAAGCAAGCTCTTCTGGGAAGGCAGGTCAGGCACAGAGACCCCAGGACTTCCCAAAGGATCATCCAGTAGTCCCCACACCTGGCAGAGAAGTGTGTGGAATCTCAGAGGCGCTCTTTTTCCAAGACATCTTTTCCTGCTCCAGCACCTGTTCCCCTTGGCTGCTCTGCTCATCCTTATCCAGAGCGCCAGCACTGTCACTTGAGGTCAGCATCAATGGGAGCAGCCAAACCATTCCCAAGGAGCCCTCCTGCCCTAATAGCGGCTCTCCCTTTTCCTCCTTTATTCTGCCTCCTCCAAGGACTGCAAGAAAAGGGAGCTGCTATGAAATTCCTCATCAAGATGCCAGACATCAGCCTCTCATACCTGGGATAAGCTGGCCGCAGAACAGTAGGGCACCAATTAACCCTGAAGCCTCCTGGGAGCTAAACGATCCAGCCAGGAGCTGTGTTACAATGCAGCTTCCCCAGGAGTTCAAAGTGATGTGTGAACACCGCCTGCAGCCAGCCATCGAATCACTTCTTGAGCCACCAGCGTGTCTGGAGACAAGAAGCGGCCTCAGTGCATCACTGAATTAACTAACAGCAGGGTGGCACTGCACCCTCCCCCTCCAAACAGAGCTGGCTGAATCCTGCACAAACAAAACTCTAAACTCACTCCCCTGGTTGGTGCCCCCAGCCCCATTTATTCTGCATCCACAAACAGCCATGCCAACGTGTACATGTCCAGTGGGCTGGCAGCAGGAAGCTACGGGAGCATCTGAGCATCACGCTGCTAGGGAGGAGATGGCATGGTGTAACTTGAGTGGCCAGGCACGCTGTGAGATTAGATCGCTACCAGCAGACGATTTTCAAACCCGCCACCATGCCAAGTGCCATTCACTGCCAGCAAGGAGCCCTCAGACTGAACAGGCTTGTGAGAATCATCAACTTGCTCGCACCTTTGTAAATAAACTCTTGGGTCTTCCCAAATAACGTGCAGGAAGAGAGGGCCCCACTCCTCAGACAGGGGAATCATGGAGACTCACTGAAGCCACGCTGTTCATCATTCACAGCACAGCTCCAGCTCCCATTCCTGGGATCACAAGGTCACAGCATCCCCTCCTCGACCACACACAGGGTCCCTTCCATAGTGACAGACAGCAAAGACTGCTCCCAGGACGTCTAAGGGCACCGAGACCAAAGCCCAGAGTGCAGCGTGAGGAGGGACAGAGTGCAAATCCAAGTGCAAGGTTCCTGGAGGAGGAGGCGAGATTGCTTGTTACACGCTGCTTCTTCTCCAGGTTGGAGACAGCTCCCGCAGCCCCTCCCTCAGGCTCCCAAAAACCGGTTGGGCTCTGGGGAAGCAGCAGACATCCAGCTTCAAACCAGCAGAGGTTTCCACAGTGGAAACCTCACAGAAATAGTGCATGGGGGGTGGGGAGGGCATTTATCAGAAACATCAACAAAAAGCTTTGCATTTCAGCTCTAAGGGGAAAGGGGGAACTGCTTAACCCGCGAAACAGTAGCACTTCCCAGCCAGCTGCCACAGGGATGCAGAGAGGAACTCATCCTGCCTGCAGCAGCCGCTGCTTCTCACTGTGGCCTAATGCCGAACCGACCAGCCGGTCACTGCCTGGCCGCAAAGCAGCCAGGGAAGAGAACAGCATCTCCTTTGACCCTGGCCCGGCATTACTGCTCTTCAAGGAGAATCAGAGAGCGAGTCACATCCTCTGTGTCACCCACATCCTGCCCACACACCAGACACAGGGAAACTACCATCCCTCACCGCGGCCCCTCCCACCCTCTGGGCACCGGAGCAGCAACAGCACCATGTCGGCTGCTCTCTGCTGCCAACATCCCCAGGCACGGGTGGATGCAAAGGCCCCAGTGCCTGGGTCTGGGTCCAGCCCAGGTGTGCTTAACACAGGAACCAACTGGAGAGGCAGGGGCAAGGTTCCTCTGTGCTTCTCATCCCCTGGGGGCTGCAAGGGATGATCTGACCCCAAAGCCAAGACTGCTCTAGTTTAAAGTGACCTGCAGTCACCCCCAAACCAGGGTGGGTAGAGCCAGGCATCACCAGAGCACAGCACAGTCTGTCCAACCCCCTTGCCAGGAGACTCCCCTGCTCCCTGCAGCAGCTCCCCAGCATGTAGCAGGTCATGTAGCACCTGGGCCGTCAGGACAAACCAGAGCAGCACAAAGCAGCCCCAGCAAGACAGAGGCACAAGCCCTAAACCTTTAGGGACTACTCTGGAGTCAGCTTGTCCTTCCCACTTAGAAGGCTGCCCAGTGCCCCACAGGGCACCCCCAATGACCCACAGGCAAGCAGCGTAGAGCCTCTCAGAGGGCCCCCCCAAGCAGACCCTGCCCCAACTCCAGTGGAGAGGGTAGAGTTGCCTTTGGGAAATTGCCTCTGCAAGGCAGAAGGAAGCCAGCCCAGGGCCCTTGGAGCCCCTTAGGGAATTGGCACATCGCCTCTGTCCCCAAGAGTGCCCTCAGCCAGGGACAGGACGAGCAGCCAGTGCCGAGGCTCCAGCCACTCTGGGCTGTGGGAAGCATGAAGCCGCATTTCCACACACATCCACCCAGGCTACATCCTGCACAGCGCAGCGCAGGCTCTGAGCCTTCTCCAGGGGAGCTGGCCTTGATTCTTCACTCTCATTCACCTTCCTCCACCAGGGCCTTGCAACCCTGCCAATCCACCCAGAGGCCATGGCATAGGCAAGGCTCAGGCACATCATCCCTGCATACCTCGCCCCATCTACATGGCAAGCGGGAGCTCCGAGCTGCTGCGGGGGGTGGGTCTGAAACTGGGGGGACCCCAGTGTTGCCCGCTGGTCAGACAGATGCAGCTGGGGGAGCAGTGAGCGGAGACATCCATCTGAGCAGGCAGGTTCCCACCTAGACTCCTTCCAGTGAACCTGTCCAGCACCTCAGTGGCTGGTTCTGTGTCAAGAGGGTGGGATCTCCCTGCAGGGGAGAAGGGGGGGGGGGGGAGAGGCTCAGAGCCGGGGGCCCATCTGATCAAAAACAGAAGGCAACAGCTCCAGG
>NW_005842829.1:500523-502070 GCF_000455745.1 Alligator sinensis | reverse complement strand
GCGGGGGAGAGGGGGGGGGGGGGTAGAGGCTCAGAGCAGGGGGCCCATCTGATCAGACACAGATGGCACCAGCTCCAGGCACTTTGCACTAATCAGCTAATGTGTGCAGCACTCTGGGGCCCTAGGCACTGCTGGGGGACCTGGGGCAGACCCAAAGCTCAGAGCAGGGCAGGCGCTCCCTCCTCTATTGGGTTAGGGGAGAGGAAATCTGTGAAAACATCTGTCAACTCATGACAAAGAAAGCGGGGGGGGGGCGTGCAAAACCCATTAGCTCATTAGCTGCTCCATCTAGAACAGATAACTCCCCAGAAGCCATCAGGGCCCCACTCACTCCCCCTTCACCTAGGATAAGAAAGGAAGACGAGACACTGGGCTTAATGGCCTGGAAACCAATGCAAGGTGGGAAACTTCCCATGTGAATCACAGAGAACTAAAGCCTGAAGCAGAGGCCCCTACCCCGTGGGCCAGAGGCTCATGGGGCTCAGCCTGCCGGGAGGGGGCCCCTCTGGCCTGGTGCAGGCTCCAGTGCCCAGCCACCAGCAATGCCGGCTACCTGGCAGCCTCCAGGGATCTGCAAGGGGAGGGACAGCTTGCAAGCATGCCGTGCCATGCCAGTCACCTGAAGCTGAGGAGCAGTCCCTTGCACCCAAAAGCCACTCCAAGACTGGGCTGAGAAAGCAGGCTCCCAGGCCGAGGGGAGAGACGAGGCACCCTGGGGAGGGCCCTAGGCCTGCAGGTACTGGTTGCCGCTCACACAGACACCTTTTACTGCCGTGCCTCAGTTTCCCCAACCACGCTATTGGGGTGGGGGCAGGAATCTTGCCTCACAGGGCTGTCAGGTCCTGAAAAATAGTTTGCGATGTCTGCACAGAAACGCTACAGACAGCACAACGCATCTCTGGCCAGCAGCCACAAAAGCGATGGCACAAGTCGGCCCTCTCTGCAGGCATGAAGTTGGCTGGGTGACGGGCCTGGAAGTTGCTAGCAGAGGATCCATCACTCCACGTGCTCTCTGCCACTGTCACAGCGCAGCTCCTGGACCCGTGCCACGAGGAGTGGGCTGAGCTGCAACACAGAGCCCCGGGCCCTTGGAGCCCCTGAGGGGACCGGCACATCGCCTCTCCCCCAGAGAGCGCCCTCAGCCTTGGCTACAAGACGTAAATGGAGGCCAGACTGCCTCGGCACCCAGCTCGCACGGCTTCTGTGCACCACATATGGCTGGAAGGGGAGAGGAGACCAATGGCCTCACTACCCACAACCATGGAAAAAAGCCCTTTGCCGCCCCCCCTTAACTGCCTGTGACCTCAAGGAGAAAAGTAAACCCCAGATCCACATGGCCGCAGTGCCCAGACCATGCCCAAGCTGGGGGTGGTGTGGTCCGTCCCGGCAGAGCCTGGCACTAGGAGATGTCTCACCCCGGGGCTTTGAGCCACAGCCCCCAGAACCTGCCTCCTGTCAGGGAGAGGAGCGATCTGCCCCGCTGCGGTCAGTCACTGCCGGTTTACCGCACCTCTGGGGGCACTGGATCAGATCACCCGTCCTGTCCC
>NW_005842829.1:484670-499908 GCF_000455745.1 Alligator sinensis | reverse complement strand
GGCGGAGCAGGAGGGGAGGAGACCGAGGTTTGCTAATCAATCACTCTGCAAACGAGGCCGCTCTGCTGGGCCTTGCTCCCTCTCCCTCTCCCCCTGCCCCTGCCAGCCCCTCGTCCGGGCCGCCCCGGGCCCCTGGCAGCAGCACTGCCGCCGCGGCCACCCTGCGCCGCCGGGCTCCAGGCTCCACCTTGCAGAAAGGCACCTGAAAAGCACCTGAGCATCGTGGATGCTGAACCAGCATCTCCAGCACCCCTGAGAGAAGCAGAAGCACAGCGCGCGAGCGCAGTCACCCCCTGGCAGTCCTGTCCCCGAGGGGCCATGTCCCAGGGCAGGGACATACATCATCTGTCACGCGTCTGTGAGCGGCAGGCGGCAGCGCGTCCCGGGGCGGCAGGAGCAAGGACAACACCGACCTCGTTTTGCCTTCCTTGACATGGCATCTCCTTCCGTCTCTCCTTGGCCCAAGCCAGGCCCCTGCGTGTACACAGCAGATGTGGGAAGAACCTTCCAGTAACTGAGTGTCTGTCTGCTTTGGAGGCCTTTGGCCTCTTCTTTTGGCTGCTGACATCCTCAGGGATTGGGCAGAGCCCCACCTGCAGAGGTACCCTGTGGAGATCCCGGCTTTTCCCCAGCTGAATCTTCCAAGCTCTTCCTTGAGACTTTGCACCGAATGCGTCAGGGCCTGCAGGCAGCTGCGTGGGGAGATGTCCAACAGCACAGGCTCTTCAATGCAATGGAGGAGGAAGGAGACCTAGTAGCTAGGAGCTGAGGGGCAACACATTCAAATTAAAAATAGCCTACCAGTTTGCTAAGGCAAGAACACTTCACCATTTCAGCAGCCGATGAACCATTACTTGGAGTCCTTTGGGGAGATGGCGGTGGCTCAGGCAGAAGTTATGGCCTGCCTTTTTTTTGCAGAAGGGCCCAGGTTCACTAAGGCGGGTGGGCTCCCAGCTCTTCTCCAGCGGCCAAGGCATCCATTTTGCACACTGATAGTTCACAAAAGCCTGGCCTTTACCCCAGCCATTAGTGCAGAGCTGGATGCTCTGCAGCATCCAGCCAGCGTCCTGTGGGGACGCAGAGGCCGTCATAGATTCATAGATTGTCAGGGGCTGGAAGCGACCTTGTAGATCATCAGGTCCAGCCTCCTGTACCAAGCAGGAAAATAACTGTGGTCAGGTGACCCCAGCGAGGTGACTGTCCAGTGTCCTCTCGGAGATTTCCATGTCGGTGACTGCACCACCTCTGCAGGGAGTGTATTCCAGTCTGGACACCCTGACTGTGAAGGAGTTTTTTCTGGAATTGAGCCTGAAGTGGCCTTCCAGGACTTTGTGGCATTACTCCTGGTCTTCCCCAAGGATGCCCTGGTGAACAGTTGTTCGCTGAGCCCTTGATGTATTCCCCTGATGTAGCGGTAAGCCACTACCAAGTCCCCTCTCAGCCTTCTCTTCTGTAGGCTGAAGAGACCCAAGTCCCTCAGCCTCTCCTCGAATGGCTGCCTTTCAAGCCCCTGATCATACGGGTGGCTCTTCTCTGGACCCGCTCAAGTTTCTCCACGTCCTTGTTGAAGTGTGGCACCCAGAACTGGACGCACTACTCCAGCTGTGGTCTCATCTGTGAGGAGTACAGTGGGAGTATCACTTTGTTTTGCATGAGATGCAACCATTGATGCATGCCAGCATGCTGTGGCCAGCAAGGCAAACGACATCACATTGCCAGCTCATGTTCATGCGATGGTCGATCGCTACCCCTCGGTCTCTTTCGGCCGTGGTACAAGTCAAATTGGTGCCACCGAGCCTGTAGGTATGGTGGGGATTGTTTGCCCCCAGACGGAGCACCGTACGTTTCTGAGTGTTGAACTTCATCTGGTTCCGGTCCGCCCAGCTCTCCAGCCTGTCCAGGTCCGCCTGTATCTGCAACCTAGGGTCGTGGCAAGGGTGTGTAGAACCAAACGGTAACTGCCTGCCCTGAGCCCTGGAGTGCAAGACGTGGGCATGGAGGGATGTGTGCTCAGCATGCAGGTGACCCCAAGCTGCATGATAAATGCAATCTGCCAGGCGCGTGCTGCTACCACCCCAGGCTACACACCATGCCAACACACTGGAGGCTAGTAAGCCAGCCCCCATGTCTGCAAGGAGTGACTGGGATCTTCCCAGCTCCAGGCTGGAATCCACCCGCAGCCAGCAGGGAGAGGCAGCGTGAGTCAGTTTCCTGCTGCGCAGCTTTCTCACGCTGGAAATGTCTGTGCAAAACTGACGGGTGAGCCACCGGCGGGGCACGAGCTCTGCCTGGAGAGGAGACAATCCCAGTTTCCTCCACCACGAGTCTGGCACATGGCCCAGAAGGACGCAGGCCAGTGAGCACTCCCATGGGGCAGGGCAGCGTCTGCCAGGCAGGATCTCCTGCAGTCTAGGAGGAGGCTCCACATCCCGTCCTGCCCTCCTGCCTCACCTGCTCCTGGGAGGGCATCTGGGCAGGCTGCGGGCCAGGACTGAAGGGCATGGACAGAGCAGCACAGGGAGCTCATGCAACCCCCTTGCACCCACATGCCAGGTTCCAAGCCATGCTGGGAAGTGCTGCTATTTATAAAGTTTGCCACGTTTTGCACCAGTAGCAATAACAATCGATCCATGGTGCCGGGAGCAGCAGAGATGTGGGAAGCCTCCTCCAGGCAGGAGCCTGCGGTCTGCATGAAAGGAGAAGCCTGCAGTCCCTGGTCACTGACCTGATCAGCACTTCAAAGGGCAGAGAGGGCTCCTATTTCCTGCCTCTCAGAAGTTAAATTGCCCTCTAATCCTGGGATGATCTCACTGGGGTGAGGCTCTGGTGGGGGAGGAAAGATGCATTACAGAGCCTGGGGCACTGGGAGACATTAAAGACAGGAGAGGAGGAGATTAGTGCTTCTGCATCACATCTCTGCTTCTGCAGCATGGATCTGGCCAGGCCTCATTGCCTGCTCACTGGGTGAGATCCCTGCCTGGAGTCAGCTCTCAGTCTGCACAGACAGCAGCCAGGGGTACCTCTCTGAAAGACAAGGAGAATTCCTGGGAAGGGGTTGTAACCCATGCAGCAGGTCCACTGGCAGGGATGTCCCTTCTGCCCAGGTGCAGAGCCACACAGCGCACACAGGCACAGCTCAGCATCCAGCCCCTGGTAGAATTGCTGCTCCCAGAGACAGGCCCGGCCCTGGACACACAGCAAATTACACATGCCCCCACAGACAGCAAGGCAGAGGACGTGTACACGAACAGAGACCACCTCTCAGTCACACAAGCTCTGCACCAGGTGATTTCAGCCACATCTTCACCTGCATCACAGGGACACAGGATGGATTGTCCTGACTTCAGGCACAAAGTCCAGCTGCAGAAGTCACCCTGTCTTATCCATGGAGGATGCACCTGCCCTGCCCTCCTTTGCTGCGATCCAGTCCAGCTCAGTGCTTGGGTCATACGGACCATTCCAGACTCAGTGCCTCTCTTTCCATTCTCCCAAGATGAAAGGCCAAGCACTGTGCTCCTTGACTCCCTCCCTCCATGACACAGGAGTGCTCGTCTCTCATCCCCAGCAGGCAGTCCTGTCTCACTGGCTCATTTCTCATGCCAGGGTCCACTGGCCAGAACTCTGGGTCTCACCAGCCCCACATTCCTACCCCTGTCTTCTAGGATGTTGCAGATGGTGCCAAATATGTTTAATGAACAAGTTAATATACTGAGCAGTCAACAGATGCTGCCACCAAGTCTACTGGGGCTTTCCATCACACCCAATTTTCCCTGTACTTTCTAGAGACTAGGTGGCAGTGCTAGGTTGAAGTTGCATAGAAAGCAGGGTAGATTTGCACCTTGTAGACCAGGGGTGGGCAAAATGTGGCCTGTGGGCCAGATGTAGCCCGCCAGGCCATTCTATCTGGCCCATAGGGCCCCTAAAAAATTTAGAAAATTAATATTTATCTGCTCCTGGCTTCCTGTCATGCAGCCCTTGATGGCTTGCCAAAACTCAGCAAGCAGCCCTCCATCTGAAATAACTGCCTGCCCCTGTTATAGACTAACCAAAGTGTGTGTGTGTGTGTGTGTGTGTGTGTGTGTGAGAGAAACTTTCATGTGCTGAAGCTCACTTCATCAGATGCTGTGAAAGGACCAGTGACCTCTGCCTTAAATGCCGGTCATTTTCCCCTTTCCCAGTCAGGGACTCAGGCCCTCTCTGCCCCTCCCTGGCTCCTCACCGCTTCCTCTGCCCCTGCCTGCACCAGCCCCACATCCAACAAGTGGCTCCCCTTTCTCTGCAACAGTCACGACTGTGATCAATGCGGCGCTGGAGCTGCTGCCACTCAAGCACATGGGCTGCTCCAAGGAGGAATGCGCTTGGTTGGAGGAATGAGCAGTGACTCCTCAGGGACAGGATCATGTTCACAGCAGATGTGTTCTCGCTCCAGAGGAATGAGATGAGGGCAGCTCAGAGAGACTTTCACAGGGTAATGGCACACGCTGCAGCACCTGCTCCCAGGGACAGCGAGGGAGCAGGGCCCTGCCTCACAGAGCATGCCACTGCCCAGGCCAAAAGAAGGCTGCCAGGGGATTGCCCTGACACTGACTGTGCCCAGCACCTGCACATCTCCCACAGATTATGGGCACTGGCCAGGCCATGTCCTTATTGAACAGAGCTAAGCTGGAGTAAGCCCCCTTCACACCAGGGCAGCACAACCCAACAAGGGGACTGCATTTGCAGTCTCTTCAGCAAGCTGATGTGACTATACTGGAAAAAGCATTCTTCCTCCACTCACACCCTAAATACGTTGTCTGCCTGCAGCTTCCCCCCAGTCCCACATCAGAGGGACTGGATGCCAGCACTGTTTCTGCTTTCCTGGCCAGACCCAAGCACAGCCCTAGAGAAAGGACACGCAGAACGTGCAGTGGCGTGTTGCTGTTTCTACTCTCACACCTCACAGCCGGGGCTGGAAATGCTCCTGTGTCCTGCCTCCGCATCTCCACAGGATTCCTCTCCAGGGGAAACTGCAACCATTTGTCTCTCTTGCTGGGGTTAACATTGATCACAGCCTCCCTCTGACCACATCTTAGCCTGCCTGGAAGCTCCTCACAGGCTTCTCCCTCTCCTTGGCAGGGCTCTAAGCCCATTCTCCAGGGCTGTGTATCTTGGCCTCATCTTGTACACTGCCCCCATCACCAGGGGTCCTAGCACCTACTTCCAGTTTTCAAACTTGCCTTGTAGTTGTGGTTTCCTGCCACAATTTCCTCCCAGCCTCCACATGTGGTGTATGGGGTTGCTTGCAGCCAGAACACACTGACATGCTGATTTCATAACTGGCCATTCAGAGCATGGTCCCCTCTGTGGGCTCGAGGTTCCTGGAATAAGAGCGCTGAGCTGTGCAAGGCTGTGGCTACCCTAATTACAGGACCAATGTCCGAGATAAAGTGAACCAGGAAGCCCCTCCATTTGCTTTCCTGCCCTGCCTTCTCCCCCATTCCCCCACCCCACCAAAAACTACCCTTGCTATTCATGGTGTAACAGCTCTTAGCTGGTTGCACAGGCAATTAGATCTACCCCTCTGGGTTTTGTCCACTGGTTGCATCGTTGCAGTGTCTGATCCCAAGGGAACATGCCAGTCAGCTGCTGAGTAGAGCAGTTTTTAGAGCCAGGCTGATTCTACCTGCAAGAAGCAGCTCTCTGCAAACAGAGGTCATAGGCTCCAAAGGCTGGAAGGAGCCTCAAGGGCCACTGAGTGCAACCCATTCATGGGAACAATCACATACAAACACTTGTCCAGCATCCCCTCCAAAACCTGCAATGAAGGAGGTTCCATCACTTCCCCAGGTAGCTTGCTCCATTGCATTGCTATCCCTACAGGCACAAAGGTGTTCCTGAGACTTAATCTGAATCTGCCTGCCAAAGTGTAAACCCACTGCTTTGTGTCCTGCACTCTGTGGCAAGGAGTTGTTCTCCCTCTTTATGGCAGTCTTTCAAATATTTGAAAGCAGTTATCAGATCTTCTTGTAATCTTTTTTTTCCAAACTAAACATTGTCTTAACCTTTCCTCATACAGCTGCATTCCAACCCGTGTCATCTTTGTCACACGCTTCTGGATTATCTCGTTTTTCTACATCCTTTGAAAAATGTGGTACCTGGACTACATACAGTTCTCTGGCTCAATCCTCAGCAGCCCCTAGCAAGGCAGGACCATTGCCTCACACACAGTGCATCTCTTAGTGCCACCCAAAACTGAATGGGAGGGGGGGTGTTGATGACAGTTTCATATTGCTGGCTCATGTTGAATGTGTGATCTACCATAATCCCCAGGTCCTTCTCAGCAGTGCTGTGGCCTAGCTCATCATCCCTTCTGCTTCATGCATATATTTGAGTTTTCTTCTCTAGGTGTGGCACCTTGCATTTGTCTCTGTTGGCTTTCATTTTGTTTTCTACTCCCCAGTTGTCTAATTCAGGGTGGCCAACCTGTGGCATGGGCACAAGTGGCATGAGCAGGCTCTGTGTGCAGCATATGGTAGATTAGGCAGGGGGAAAGGCAGCACAGTGGCAGAAAGGGTAGGGAGCAGAAAGCAGAGCAACAGATCAGGCAGGGAGCACAAAGCAGGAAGCAGAAAGCAAAGCAGCAGATTGGGTAAAGGAAAGGAAACTGGAGTGGCACTCAGAGGGTGCAAGGCTAATTTGTTGGGTTTTTGGTTGTAGCTGTGTTGGTCTAAGAACATAGGCGGGCAAGGTTCTTTGAGTGATATCTTTTATTAGACCAACTGAGTAGTTGAAAAAAATTTTTGCCAAGCTTTTGGGCACAGTGAAGAAGGGTGACTGTGCCCGAAAGCTTGCCTAAATCTTTTTTTCCAACTGCTCAGTTAGTCTAATAAAATATATTACTCAAAGAACTCAAAGATGTCACTCAAACAGCCTTGTCGGGCTAATTTCTCACGCACCTGCCAAGAAGGCTAGATCCCACTGGCATAATTTATCCTTCTGAATTCTAATCCTGTCCACCAGAGAGGTTACAACTGCTTCCAGTTTTGTCATCCACAAGTGTAACCAGTAATCCCTCTACCCCGGCATTCAAGTAATTAACAGAACTGTTGAAGAGCACTGGGTGAGACCAGACCCCAGTAGACCCACTTGAAATCTCCTGCCGTTCAGACATCAGTCCATTTACAGTTCTCTCTGTTGCAGTTATTCAGTCAACGATGTAGCCATCTGACAGTAATTCTATCTAGTCCATGTTCCTCCAGTTTACTCGTGAGAATGTAATGTGGCACTGTAGCAAAAGCTTTACTAAAGTTCAGGTGTATTATTTCTACTGCATTCCCCTCATCCACACAACTAGTGACTCTGCCAAAGAGTTGGTTTGGCATTATCTGTTCTTTAAAAACCCATGTTAGCTGCCAGTGATCGCCACTTCCTTCTCCAGGTGTTTAACATGGGCCATTTTACTTTTCTCTAGTAACTGCCCCATGTATTGATGTTGTGTGAACCTTCCATACCTTTAATTCTGCAGATCCTCTTTTTTCCCCTTTGCAAAGACTGGTGCTGTGTTAGCCCTTCTGTGTCCTCTAGAACCTCATCTGTCATCTATGACTTTGCAAATGCCAGTGCCTCCAATGTTTCTTCATGACATTTCTCCAGCACTCTGGGATTAATTTTGTCAGATCCTGATGACTAAAATTCATTCAAGTTTGCCAGAAGGTCTCTAATATAGTCTATTTACCATAATCGGCAGACCTTCCTCTTCATTTATATTACTTCCATTAGTTGGCTGATTACTTCTTTGTACTGAAGTAGAGTAACTGAAGTAAAGTAATCCCAGAGCAGTTCTGCCTTCTTTGTGCCTTTGCTAATATGATGTTGCAGGGTGTCAAATCATCACCACGGGGAATGGTCAGACAGTGATAGGGTGCTGATGGCCAGGGCATACTCTGTATGTTTCCTCTTCCTGAGGACTACGGAAAAGGAGCTGCGGCTTCCAGTAATGTTTCCACATAGTAGCATAACAGCAGGGCGACCAGGACAGCAACACTAGGCCCTGCCTTTGGGGTGGGGGGGCATGTGCAAAAAATAGCTACTGCCACCGCAGGCAGCTGGCTGTGCTGCCGGTTCCAGCAGCACGCCAGGGAGGGCTGCCCCATGAGCCACGCTGCTCAGGGCACGGAGCTGAGAGCTGCCCTGCTACTCGGTTTCCACACTTCAAGCAAAATCCCCTTCTCAGTGCCACAGGCCGTTCCCCAGCGAGGCATCCTTTGTAAGCGCCTCACTCCCCCCCAGAACATTAGCAACCAGGCTGATCCCCCTGACTCCTGCCTCCAAGGTGCGATCGTGGGTTCCCATTACACCCACCCACTGGCTGCTCCAGCCACACACGTGCTAACCTGGAAAGCTCTACTAAAAGGCCCAGGACCCGTTTCTTCTTCTTTTGTGCCTGCTCTTGGCACCCACACCTGTATCCTCTTTTCCCACACAGCATCACTGCAACAGTCTCTCCCTTCCAGTGCGAGATACCTCCAGTCCCCATTGGTACTTCCAGCCAGCCTCTTCCAGGACGGCTGCCAAGAGCAGCTGGACATGTCTGCTGCATTTGGCTGGAGTTCCCTGGGGGAAGAGAAGGGGTCGTAGTTCCTGCCTTAGGAGTTCTGCTCCCTGCCTCCTCCCAGCCTTTCGCAAATCCCATCCTGACCGTGCTCTTTGGTATGCACCAGAGGGGCCCAAATATTCCCACTCTCATTCTGGATCTGCTCCTGCCTCCAATGAAGTTAGAGATCAGTGGATTTTGAGAGCAGAACGGAACACTGCAGTCACCCAAAACTGGGTGCCTGCAGCACAGGCTGCGGGGATAGCGACTGGTGCCTCCTGAGCCGGGGGGGGGAGCAGCCTGAGCGCTTGTCCCCCCCAGCATCCAGGCAGTGACAGGGGGCTCCCGCTGTGGCCGATCACACTGACCTGGAAGTGCCAGGGGCGCTTCTCCTGGCGCCCTCACTCCCCGGCTGGCGAGCTCAAGAGGGGCACCAGCCCTCCCACCTGCCCCCCCTGCCCGTTGCCTAAGCGGGGAACACTGGCTGTCAGGGGGTGCACCAGCGCTCTCAGGGGGTGCATGTGCACCCCCTACACATCACCACTGGGGATAGCTGAATTTCTCCCACAGCAGGAGAAGGAGTTATTTGATTCTTAGGTGCAAGTGATGCTGTCAAGTCCGGTAACATGGTCAAGATGGAGCCTTTCAGTAGAGATGTGCTCAGAGGGATGGGGAATTCATGGCATCTCCTGGAGCTGCTCCATTGCCACTGTCCAATTATCCTTGCTGCTCTTGTACTCGTGCACCAGTTTCAATTTTCCTTGGGCTCCAATGAAGGCAGGATCAGACCCTGCCCACCTCCCCACAAACCCAGAGCCCCAGGGGAAGGAAGCCATGTACAGACATGCTAAGCCCCAGCTTAGGGCACCGCTGTGTGCAGGAACTGAACCACTGCACACTGAACCCCTGACTGCACAGCCCTTACCAGCAAGGACACAAGCAGCTCCTGCCTGATGCCCAAAGCCAACTCGCTGCTGCTCCCTGGAGGAGAAGGGCACAAATAACAGGAATCTGAAAGCGTGGTGGGTCTGAATATGCTGCTCATGGGTCCCCTTCCCGCCACAGCCTTCATAAGCATCAGTGAATTCACTCTACACAGCTACATGGAGGCTTATGTTTAGCTACCTGCTCCACTGTGCAGCTGCCTGTCTACACAAGGGCTCCTTGCCTGAGATTACTTATTAGCATCTGATGAGATAAGCTGCTGCTTACAAAAGCTTCTGTATCTCTCATTTAGTTAGTTTATAACGTACAACTCTACCCTGCCTTTTGCCTGAGGTCACTAGCCATTGCTACCAGCTGTCCGACCCCAGTGGTGGGAGTGCTAGAGCAGTGGGCTCTAGGAAGCTCACAGCACTAAGCACCACATGGTTTAACGCAGCTCAGAGCAATGCCCGTGACTGGTACTGGAACCAGCAGCAGCCACCTCGAGCTCCCACAAGGGGTCTGGGAGAGGTGGAGCAATGGGCAGACCCCTGGAGAGGGGGAGTTTGGGTAGACCAGGCCACAGAGAAAGGGCATGGCCTAGGTTCCCCCAGGACAGACCTTGAACCAAGGAGGTACTTCCAGAGAAGAGCCACTTGTATGATTAGAGGCCTAAACAGCAAGCCATACGAGGAAAGGCTGACAGATATGGGACTGTTCAGCCTAGAAAAGAGAAGACTTTGGGGGGGCATTGGCAATGTGTACAGCACCCCCTGAGCATGGCAGTGCACCCCCTGTGAAAAGGCGGCGCTGACACTGCCAGCAGCACCTGAGGGCAATCGTCGCTTGCCCCCCCATCGCCACCGACGCTACCAGTGGTGTCTGCGGGTGGTCGCCATCCTCCGGTCAGCATTAACCACCTCCCCCCCTGCCGCTGACACCGCTGAGGCCGCCTGCGGCAGCTCCCTGCTTGCCGCTGCCATGTTCCCACCGCCAACAGCACTGCCGTCACCTGCAGGAGCTCGCCCTGCCCCCCCAGCCTCCAGGGGCGCACAGCATTCATGTTGGAGGGGTTTGGTGGCAGCTTACAAATATATCAGGGGAGAGCATCAGGGGCCAGGCAAACAACTGTTCACCAAAGCGCTCCAGGGAAAAATCAAGAGCAACGGTCATAAACTCCTAGAAGAAGGTTTCAGACTGGATATAAGGAAAAACTTCTTCATGGTTTGTGTAAGCAGATTCTGGAATAGACTCTCAGCAGGGTAGTGCAGGCACCTACCCTGGACGGGATGTACACCTTGCTGGGGTTATTTGACCCCAGCCGTCTTTCCTGCCCAGAGCAGGGGGCCTGGACCCGATGAGCTCACAAGATCCCTTCCCTTCCATCCCTAAACTTCTGTGAATCTGTGACTCCCAACTGACTGACTGACGGGAACCTCAGCTGTCAATAGCATGCTAGAGCAGCCCCTCCAGAGCTCACACCTAGTTCAACCCCTGCTGAAGGCAGAAGCAGCCCCATTCAAACCATCCCAGACATGTCCTTGCCTAAACTATTCCTACACAACAGCCCTGGGCACTACTACAGGGCTCATAGATTCATAGATGTTAGGGTCGGAAGGGACCTCAATAGATCATCGAGTCCGACCCCCTGCATAGGCAGGAAAGAGGGCTGGGTCTAGATGTGGACAGCCTCTGGCCCTGTCCCAGGGGAAGCTGAGGAATGAGGATGGCCAGTGCCTTGACACTGCAAGTGGTGTGAAAATGCATTCAAAGATCCAAGGGTGTAGGTTGTAGCCGTGTTGGTCTCAGGACATAAGCAGACAAGGTTCTTTGGGTGAATATGATATCTTTTATTAGACCAACTTAAAAGATATCATATTCACCCAAAGAACCTTGCCTTCAAAGATCCAAGGAAGAGGGTCGTGCCCCCTGCTACAGAGGAAGGCAACCCACTCCCATTTCCTTGCACACAGAGTCCATCCCTAATTGACTGCAAGGTAAGATTCCTTCCTGACCCCAGTGCAGCGATCAGGGTGACCCTGAGCAGAGGGACAAGACCCTCTAACCCCTGGCTCTGTCTGAGCCCTAGCTCAGTGCTCCACTTTCAGACACTCACAACCTTGGCCCTATCCCAGCAGAGGAAGCAGCTTTGGCCAGGGGCACCACTTGGACCAGGTTTCCAGCTCCCAGCTCACTGGCACAGAAGGGTCATTTTACTCTCAATCCTCAAAACAGCTCAGGATTCATTCAAGCTTCTTATGCAGCTACTCCAGGGGCCGGCCTTGGGCAAATGGGATGGAAAATGCTGCAGGCTTGTTGGGGGAGCAATGTTTAAGCCGGCTGCAGGCTGGGCCTCAGCTTTGATGAGTGCCACCATCTGGTGGGTCTGTTACCATCAAAGCAATTATCATTAATCCTGTAAGCAATCCAAGAAACCTGCAAAGCGCTGGACTGGGAACCCAATTTCACAGCCTTCCTTGGGGAGGTGGAGACCAGAAGCACCCAGCCAGTGCTCCTGCCCCATCTCTGTAGCGCTCAGCATGGGACAGGCCTGGCAGTGATGAACTTCAGAGCTGCTGCTCACCCAGGTGCATGAGTGCATGTGTGCGTGGCAGCTTGTGTATGAACTTGCTGTTACCATGGAGAGGGAGGTTTGTGCTCTGCCGGCAGAGTACGTGACCTGCTCCTCCACAGCACCAGGCAAAGGGCTCAGTGCAGGGCACCTGCTCCAGCACCCCCTCCTCTCTGCAGGCAACCCCTTCTCCTGGAGCAGGTAAGTCCCCACACTTGCAGGGAAGGGAGGGAGCCAGACAGGGCGGGACCCAGACAGGGCATGCAAAGCAATTAGACTGGTGAGCTGATGCAGTCACCAGCCTGTCCACCCTGCTTGTCTCTGGGGCATCTTGGCATCAGCGGCACCATCAGAGGCAGGCAGGAGTAGCCCCTGCTACAGACCAGTGCTCAAGAGGTGTTTTGGTATTGGTCTCAGCTCCCCCCACTTGAAAGGGAGAGACACTCCCACCTGCCCAAGACGTGCAGGCTCTTATCACACCCCACAAGGGCTTGGGAGAGCCAACCTCCTTGCTCCCTAGGTCTGCACTTGGCTGTCCCCAGAGTCCCCTGTGGACCATGTTGGGGAGCCCAGACCTACCTCTCCTCACCAGCACCTTCACCTCCAGGCTCTGTTAAATGAGGGTAGGTGCATGTTTGGGCCAGGACGGCTGACCCTGTAGGCACCTCTTGTTGCACAGCTAGATCCAGCTCCTTCCAGCACGCCCTGCTTGGGCTCAGCCATCTCTGCACCCTGAGAACTGGACTTTGGACTGTTTAACTCAGTCTATGTCCTGTCCTGGCACCCAGGACCCTGGTAGCAAGGTGCTGCCATACAGCCAGTACTGAGCCCCTTCCCACCCCAAATTCTACCTCCAGCTCCCTTTGCCTGTGTGTTCACTGCCACTTGTGACCGCTCCCAGTTTAGTGGCACCTGGGAGCCTGTAGGAAGCACAGCCTGCTCCCCTCTCCCAGCTCAGTGGAGAGGATGAACAGCCACACCAGACCCAACAGCACTGTGCACTGTTCCCTCGGGACCCCCCCTCCCACACTCCCTGCACAGCCACCTGAGACCCTTTGTGGAGCCAGGGCTTTCTGTCTGGCAGGATTTCCCCTGGCTCCAGAGCCGTGCTCAAGCAACTAAGCCTCCAGTTAGAACAGGAGAACCGCTAGTCTTTACCTTCCCAAAGACAGCTCTGAGGTGTGACCTGAGTCTCACCGCTGTAGTCTGCAGCCAGATCCAGGAACACAATGGTGGGAGAAGTGACCTGTCCTCTTCCCCTCGGTAATCGGCTAGCTGGAGCGAAGGGCTGTCATTGTGTCAGAGTCGACAACCAGTGCATGCCAGGAGAAATATCCAGTCGATGTAGTTATCCCCCTGTCTCAAGCTGCCTCCTGTGCCTCAAGACCCCGCTGCCCCTTAAGGAGCTGCTAAAGCCCCCAGCTTACCCCACTGTTTGTGCAGCACGGTTCTGCACTCTCAGGACAGATCCCTGCAGCCCTCTAAAAGCTGACCATTTAGTGGCAGCAACAAATTAATTTGAGTTTAAAGATCAAAAGAAACCGGTCCTTACTGAGGCTCTGCTTTGTATAATTCCACCGACCCCTTGCATCTTTATCCAAGAGTAGCGCTGAATTTCAGGGATGCTGTAAGAAGTCCCTTGGGACGAGCTTACTCCAGCCTGGCTTGGTCCACAGCCCTAGGAAACCAGCTCTCCCTCACTCATAGGACTGAGCCCCCAGGTCCTATGTACACAGTGCCCAGCACATTTCAACAAACCTCCCAGCAGTCCCCACCGAAAGCAAGCTCCAGCTTGCCCGCAACAAAACCATCTGAGAAGAGGAGCTGTGTGTAGCTCACTCCCTTGATAGCAGCAGCTTGTACACACTCCCAAAAGGTCTGGGCAATGACCACAGGGAAACACGGAGCCAGCACGCAGCCCGCGAAACAGTACAGGGACACAGGGACAAGGAAGCCCAAGGCAGGCAAAGCAAAAGAATGCAGGACATTTTGGCTTGGAAATGCTGTACCTCTACCCAGTCTCATGCTTTGTGGGACTGAAAGGCTCAGCGGGGAGCTAGCAATGCTACCTCTTATTTTTAACGATGGGAGAGGAAAAGTATGAGCGAGGGAACTCCTGGAAAGATGTAGCGGGTGTCAGCTGCAGGCCAGGCTCCCCACCAGCACGGGATCACCCCAGCCGAAGCCTGCCCTGCCCTGCCCGGCCGGGGCACGGCCTGGAGACTCACCGCTCTGGAGCATCGCCTCCCGGAGAAGCCTGGACGAGGCAGTGCCCCTGCCTCAATGTCTCCTCGAGGCTTCTGCAGGCTCAGTCTCGGCTTGGGCCTCCAGCTACGTCACAGCCAGGGTCTTAAGTCACAGCTGCGTCCCTAAAAGCAAGGAGGTGTTTTTGGCTCTGCTGGGCTCACGCCGCTCCTCGAGGGGGAAGAGGGGCTTGGATCCCACATCACTTGCTGCGAGGTGTTGCCCCGTCCACCTGCCAGCACCCCTCAGCAGGGCGGGAGCTGCAGCGAGCCTGCCTCAGTTTCCTCTTCTTGCCACCACGTGCTGATCCCCGCCCAGCGGGCTGCGTCAGGGCCAGCAAGCAGGGTCTCCAGCCGTCCCTCCCCTCTCGGGGCAGCACCCAGCAGCGTCTCTCCCTGGATGTTTCATAGCCTTCGGCCAAGGTCAGCAGGGACCCCAGCCCCGGCAGTGTCTAGCCCAGGAGCGCCTCTAAACAGCTGACCCGGGCTTTGTCCACCGGCCGGCTACTGCTCCCAGCTACCACCCTCCCCAGGTCTTGGGGAGTGTCTGGCCCCGGCCGCTCGGCCTGGGCAGTCCCTGCCTGTAGCTGCAGAAGGCCCCGCTCACCAGCCCGTCCTCCAGAGCCCTTTCCTGCGACGACAGTCGCCCCAGCCAGCCGCAGCCCCTGCGCCGGGCTCTGCGGGCACGGCCAGGACTGCGTCCCCTCGCAGGCCTGCCTGTCGGCCCGTCCATCCTCCTCCTCCCCGCCGGCCAGGCCCTCTGCCCTCTCCGCCCCAGTCCGGTCCCCACGCCCGGGCCTGGCGGGGCTCAAACAGCCATCGACCTGCCCCCGCCTGCTGCAGCGCTGGTCGCAGGGGCCCGCTCTAGTCAGGACGGCCCCAGGCCGGGCCGGGCCAGGCCGGGCCCTCGGGAGCGCTCCTCGGCAT
>NW_005842829.1:444764-484491 GCF_000455745.1 Alligator sinensis | reverse complement strand
CGCGGCGCGGTGCAGCGCAGCATGGCGCGGCACAGGAACGTACCCGACAAGCCCGCGGAAGGTGCTGGGCGGCCCTGCCGCACGTCGAGGTGTTGCCAGGCGTGACGCGGGACTCGGGACCCTTGCTGCACGGGGGGTCTCGGGGGCCCGCACAGGGCCTGCCCCGAGGGCTGCTGTGCCCCTCGCCTGCCCCGGAGCCCAGGCGCGATCCAGGCGGTGCTGCCCCTCACCTGGACCCTCCGTCTGCTAACGAAGCCTGGCCGGTCCTGGCTGGTGCTGGGCACCACTCAAGGACTGGTCCCAGCTGCCCCATTGCCACTCCTGCGCCTTGCAGCTCGGACTCCGGCTTCACTGCCCAGGCCCGCTTCGGCCTCCGGCTTCACTGCCCAGGCCCGCTGGCCCTGCCAGCCTGTTGGCTCGCTCAGCCCAGCAGGCCCTGGCCCTGGCCCTGGCCCTGGCCCTGGCCAGGCTCTACCTCTTCCTCGGGGCCTTGGCCCTGCCTGGGCTTTGGCCCTCAGCTGTGGCCTACCACGCGGGGCTCGGGACACGGAGCGCCCCGTGGCCAGCTGTGCGGCCTCCAAGCTGCTCCTGCAGCTACAGCCCAACCCCGGCTGGTGAAGCCCAGCACAAGGCAAGTGTCTGTGCACCTGCAAAACCCCGTCCCCAAGCTGCCAGCTGCCTCTCAGGCTGCAGGGTACCTTGCTAGGGCTGTGGTGTCCCCCAGGAGCAGCTCCTGCTACCAGGAGCTCCTCGCGCTGGCTCAGGACCTCGCTGCCCCAGCCCTGCCACTCAGGTGCCCCCGACCGAGCGGCCGGCCGGCCGCCTGCTCTCATCTGCTGCCGGCGCCGCCTTCCCCGGCCTGCTTCCCTGGGCTCCGCCTGCTGCCACTGCAGAGCCGCTTGCCCTGGAGCAGTCGCCTGTAGCCGTGGGCTCCGGCCTTTGAACTTCAGCTGTTTCCTTGTTGGCAACTGGCCCTGCTGCAGCTGCCCGCGGATTACGGCCCTGCTAAGCTGCCCTTTCGCTCGCCTCCAACGAGTGTCCCTCGACCCCCGTTACAAGTCACTGCGCCCAGCGCCAAGCGAGCTAGGTTGGGGCCGCTCTGCACGCACCCAGGGAGGGCAGGAGCGTGACACCTGCTCCAGAGCCTGGGCTCTAGCTCCAGCTCGTGATGCCCGGGCGTGTGCTGGCTGCTGTCAGTTGACCTGCCTGGGTAACCCTCACCTCCGCCCAGGCCAAACCGAACCGGAACAACCTGCGAGGACGGCTGCAGGAGAGACCCGGCCCCCTCCCAGCCCCATGCCCGAGGAATCGGCTGGCGCGGGGCCCTGTGCGCAGCAGCCAGCAGCTGGGCCCACGCTGCGGCATCGCCCCTGCCCACCAGGCTGGGGCTCGCACGTGCCTGGCGCTGGGCAGGCGCTGCACAGAGCGCTCAGGCGCTGGACAGACAGAGGAGGTGGCAGAGGTGGGGAAGGGGAATAAAGCCAGTCACACTCGCGGCCAGGGGGCTGACAGACAGACCCACCTTCGCTGAGCCCCAGACGGCAGAGGCCAGGCTGGGCTGGCCTGCCCGGTACTGCCCGCTGCGAGGCGGAAGGGCGGCAGGAGCTGATGCCTTCCCTGGGTCCATCGTGCCCGGTGCGTTTTCTGCCCTCGCTGCCCGGTCGGTGCAGGGCAGTCTCTGGGCAGCAGCTGCGCTGTAGTTTCTGTTTTCTCCAGCAGGCCTTGCTCTTTCCCCACTTTCCCACTGCTCGCTGCCTGTGCCCTGACCCGCTGTTGGCTCTAAGGCCCAGGATGACGTGCACCTCTCTCACGTGTCTCCAACTCTTGTCCTCCGCCGCAGGTCACACGGGCTGCCCATGGAAACCTTCTACTCTGCCCTCCAAGCTGAGATCCGTGCCTTCAAGGAGCAGGTGCGGAGCTGCCAGGAGGGCTTTGACCTGCATGCCCTTTACAAGGTGCTGCTGCTGCTGTTCCCGGAGAGCCAGCCAGGCGAGGTGCAGAGCATAGAGCAGCTGAGAAGGCACGTGGTGTGCAAGGACTGGACAGGCCAAGAGGCAGCAAAGCCTCCAGCGGGCGACAGGGACTGCAGCATCCCTGCCTATGTCTCCTGGCTTAGCTCTTACCTGGGGTATTTAAATTCTTTAAAAGACACGTTTGATGCCAAGGTGGTGTTCCCCTTGTGCGAGAACCTGTATGTCAACGAGGAGCCGGGGGGCAGGTCAGAGCCTGGGTTGCTTGTGGGCTCCCCCTGCCCATCCGGTTCTGGGCACGGGAAGGAGGAGCAGCCCTGTGTCACAGAGTCCATCGCGGACGTCGCCAGGCAGCTCTTTGCCATCAGGAGGAAGTGGGCCCTGCTGCTGCAGGGCGGGATGATCGATGACCGGCTGCTGAGCCCCCAGAGCCTGCGAGATCTACAGGGCTTTGCCCATGCCTGTCCCTTCAGGAAGGTCCTGAAGCTGGTCCCCAACATCTTTCACAAGAGCTTGGCCACTGCAGAGCTTGCCCAGAAGTGGGTTGCTCTCCACAGAAGCAGATACAGCTCCCTCCAGCTGCCCTCAGGGCTGGGCTGGGGAAGAGGGTGGTGCAGGGGTGACCTGGCTCCTGGCACCTCTGAGCACTTGACGAACGGGTCCTTCAGCCCCCTAAGCCTTTCTAACAGCTTCTTGGGAGGCTGCTCGCAACCCAGAGCAAAGAGCGGCACCAGTGGCGATGGAGGCAGTGGGGCAGGCAGCGCTGGCCTGGTGAGAGCCCAGCTGCAAGAGAGCCAGGAGGAGCTGATGTCTCTGCTTGGGCGAGCAGAGCGTGCAGGAGCGCTGGAAGCGCAGCTCCGGGGCATCACCCAGAGCATTTCCCACCTGCACCAGCAGCAGCAGGACAAGAGGAGGGAGCTGGACAATGTCCAGCAGGGCCTGGGGCAGGGTGAGGAGGACATGGCTGAATGTGTGCCGGAGCACAGCAGCTCGTGCCAAGCAATCCTGAGACAGCTGGCAGACTTGGGGAGGCGCCTGGAGCTGGAGGAGTACCGCAAGAGCATCGTGCAGAGGGACTGGGTGCTGGAGCTAACGGTCAGGCCAGCCCTCCTCCGGCATATTGATGTGGTAAGAGGCTCAGCTGCCGGCACTGGCTGTGGATCTGAATGGTGAATGGCTGGGGCAGGGCCAGGCTTAGCCTGCAGGGAGGCTGTGGGCATGCCAGCTTTATAGCATGTCGGTTTGCATGTGCACGTGTGTGCACGTGTGTGAACAAACATGAGCCTGTGAATGCAGTGGTATGTGGCAGGAGTGCATGGGGCCTTGTAGGGTCTTCAGGACACACTGGTATCCAGTGCAGCGGATCATGACACCAGCGAGGGCAAGGGATGGGAAGAAAGCGTGTTGGAGCCCTTCCAGTACTGAGGAATGGATCCTGGGATCACAGAGCACCTGGGCTCTCCAGAGGTCATCTTGTTCAACACCTGCTCCAGGGGATCAGCCCCATCCAAACCATTCCAGAGAAGCTCTGGTCTAACCTGTTCCTAAACCCTGTTACGCAACTACAAGACCTATTGCCCAAAGACACCAAAAGCAGGTGCTTTTAACTTGCTGCAAGTAAAGCCAGGGGACAAGGGCTGTCCATGTTCCACTGTGGCATAGGGTTGATAAAATGCACTGGAGAGATCCCAGAGGCTGTGCCCCCTGCTACACAGGTAGGAGAAATGCCCCACTCCATACCAATCCGACCATTGTGATAAAAATCCCCTTCTGATCCCCAGTGTAGCACTGGGCTGACCTTGAGTGGAAGAGCAAGACCCTGTAGCCAGGACCCTCTCGAATGGGCTCGGACCCTGAGGCAAGAGGGAGGGAGCAGGAGAAAGGGGCACGTGGTATTTGGAAGGGAGGGTGCTGTTTCTCAAAGGAGCCAAAGAGCAGGCTCCGTGTAGCACCTGTCCTCTGGGGCCCCATCAGGCTACAGGTGCCAGAGCCTGGGCACTTACAATGCCGTCTCTTCCCTAGGTGCAGCAGCGCTGCAGGGAGCTGGAGAGAGTGGTGCTGGGGTGGGAGGAGGCTGGCCCAGCGCCTCTCCGGTCAGCAAAGATGACAGACTCCGTGTCCTTGCCTGGCTCGGCTCACAGCTCCACGGCACATGCCATGCCAGGGAGTAGAGGCTCTCTTGCCCCTGGAAGCTGGCAGGGACAGTGACAGCAGGGGCCAGACTCTACTTTACCATCTGCAGTAATGTGCGCATTGGATGTGCGTGCACATGCTTTGCTGGAAGGGCACATGTGCATGCATCTGTGCTGTGTACCTCCGCGGCACAGCTACCAGTGAACAAGCGTCTGTCTTCTCATGGTAGCTTCATTCTGCCCCTCACCCCACCAAGGGTCTCCGCTGCTTTACAAGCAGCAAGCCAAGCCAGAAAAGCAATGGGGAGGGATCTGCTCACCAGGGGAGTGACTCTGAAGCCACATGCGAGAGCTGGAGCAGAATCCAGGGCCCAAGTGTCCTGCCCAGAGCCCCGGGCTGGGATCAGGCTACTTACCAGAGTCCAGCACATGCTGCAGCTATGCGGGTCCCGGTAGCCACAGGGGCTCCAGGTAGGGCAGTGGCAGTGGAGGGTGATCATGGGCCAGAAGAAGGGTGGGCTCTAGGGAAGGCGCATATGGCCAGGCGCCCCCAATCTCCGAGATGGAAGACTGGCCACCTGCAGCCCCTCCCCAGGGGCTCAAGCACATGCCCAGGGATGCAGAGGCCTCTGTTGTGTTCCTGCAAAGGGTTTATTAGTGCTGCTGTTTCCACTACAGTCAGAAGTCACCACACACAGCCAGGCTGCCGGGGACACAGAGACAACAGGCCTCCTACACTACACAAGGAGGACAGGACACACAGCCACAGACGCACAGAAGACACCAGTTTCCCACCTGCGAGGGCATCCATGGGCATGGCAGGGCTGTGGGCGCCAAAGGGGTTTCTCCCTTTGGGTGGGTATTTCTGAGGCTCTGTGGGTGCAACACGTGACTCCAAAGCCTAGCAAGTGCCCCAGGCGGTAAGGAAGGATCTGTGCCCACTGACAGATAGGAACGGGGCAGGGCCAGGGACAGACTGGGGTCCCAGGGCCAAGCAGTGCTATAGACAGGGATCCTAGGCTGGCACCTACCCTGCAAGGGCACCATCCCCTCCTGTCCCCAGAAAGAGCAGGAGCCCATGTTCTTGGGCCTCCTGCCTGCCAGGGCTAGCCCCCAGCCACACGCTAAGAGCACATCACAGATAATCTCTTCAGCTACAGCCTGGGCCTGCCAGAGAGCCAGGGGCCCTAGCAACCCATGCCAGGAACCAGACCTGGACAGCCAGACACCCCCATGGCTTCCCTGCACAGAGATGTGGCTGCCCAGGGCTCACACCGCAGGCCTGAAGACCAGGTTCCTGGTGGCTACTGCTCATTCCCCAGCTACCAGGCACTGCTAATGGGTGACCCAGCTCTGGGGGCAGCAGGAGGAAGTTTCCATAGTGACCTGATCACTGGGGGGGATCCGGGCCAAACTGCCCACCAGGCAGGGAGGGGTCAGGGATCCACAGTGATCCAGTCACTGGGCTGAGGCCTCCGTGTCCTGAGGGGCCTGAACACCTCAGCAAACCCAGTCGGTGGCTGTTGAGACCGGTGCCTACGGGGGATGGTGGGGGTACACTCCCTGCAGCCCTACCCCCCAAGGGCCCTGCCCACCTGCTCTGTGCCCTTCTGACATCACAAACCTTAGCTGTAACATCACACCTGGTTACCAGGGATGAACGTGACTTCAGATGGGGACAGACAACCCCTCACCTTAGACACATGGTGCAGGCTGAGGGAGGGATTTGCTGGAGGTGCTGCCAGCTGCTTTCAGGTCTGGAAAGCAGAAGCACTGTGCGACCCCAGGGAAAGGGCCTGCTCTCAGGGCACAGGCATGCAGGGTGCCCCCATCCCCAGAGCCCCGGCCAGGGTCCACAGTCCCCTGGTTCTGCAGAAAGGCACTGGGGGCTCAGAGCAAACCCCGAGAGGTCAGGGTCACCCAGTGCTGCCCAGGCATGGTGAAGTGTGAGGGGGATTCTCCTTGTGGCAGCTGGTGACCTGCTGCCCACCAGAGAGCTGTGCTGTACTCTCTGGTTTGCTCATGTGATTGCAGGCCGGTCCTGCTGCAGCAAGAGGGCCGGAGGGCAGCCTTTTGGGTAGCATTTGGAATAACAGCTGGGCCGGGGCTAAAGGACCATGGGGAGCACAAACACCTGGGAGCAAGGCATGGCAGGGCGTGCTGGACCAGGGCACCTGTCAGGCTGAGCAAGGAGGCTGCCTTCAGAGTCTGGCCCCAGGAAGCGGCCGGCCCTTTGCAGGCAAGACTCGCCTGGCACTGTGACTGCAGGAGACCCTTCCCTACCCTGCCAGGGTGGGGCCTGGCCAGCCTCTCCCTCCACAGTGCCTGGATCCTGGGCTGGCATCTGAAGCAGGTGAATGGGAGGTAGTGGCATGGCTCCCTTTAACCAGCCCACGCACTGAATGCAGCCCCCAGCCACCGGCAAGGACTGGGGCCAGCTCAGGGCCGAGGGAGTGCAGGGTCCCACGGAGCATCTGGGTGTGAGAGGCACTTCCCGGCCCCGCTGGCTCTGGGAAGAAGGAGACGGTGCCTCCACTGAGCAGGTGATGGGTGTCATGGGATCAGCTGGACCGTGCCCGGCAGAGGCCATAGAACAGCTGTTCATTGCTGCAGACCAGAAGCTGCTTGACTTGCTGTGAGTCTGAGGCCTGTTCAGACGGCCCTGGGTCCAGAAGAGAGCCCAGCATGGGCAGAGGCACCACAGCAGCCACTCACACAGGCATGTGCAGCTCATTGTACTCATCCCGGCCGTCCTCATCGAAGTTCGGCTCCGCGTCCTCCGAGTCCAGCTGGGGATAAGAAGGACTGGCAGTGAGGGCCATGGCTGCTCCCTGAGCAGGTGCTGAGCCCCATACAGTGCCACTGTCCAGCAGACTCTGCCCCCAGGCAGCTAGGACCTGGGACCACTGCCCTCCCCTCCCTCCCCACCCTGGGAGCTTTGCCCAGCTGGTTGAAGTTGCTCCCACCCTCTTTGGCTCCCACTAGTCCCAGCCCTTCCCTCCCTCCTGCTTCTCTCTCCTGCTGCTGGGGGCTGCCCCTGCCTCTCTTCCTGCTACAGGACAGCCACCATTGGGGAAGGCCATGAGACTCCTCCTCCCTGCCAGAGCCTGATCCAGGCCCTTCCCTGCAGCAAAGACCTTGGGCAAGGGCAGCAGGAAGGAGGCACCAGGGACCTGTGACCAGGGGATGGAGAACTGTGCCCTCAGCAGTGGCAGTCAATGGGAGGCTAGCAGGCAGGCTGGCCTGTCTTGGCTTCTGCCACAGAGGAGAAAGGCCAGGGATCTGTATACCAGGCAGCCCTGACAGTAGAGAGACGAAGCAAGGACCCCTGTCCCTGACTTCAGGCCTCCCCACGGCAGCAGCATCTTCCCTCCCTTTCACCCATCTCTCCTTCTCCAGCTGAGCTCTGAGACAGGGTCTCCCATGGCTCTGGGGGGCTGCGCTGGGTCCAGCCAGCACCCAGCAAGCAGTTGCCTCCAGGACACCACTGCAACCTGGACACTGTGGCACTGGGGAGGAAACCTTGGGTGGGGGAGCAGCTTACAGCTTTGAGCTCCCTATCCTGGAAGAAGCGGGGCAGCACGAAGCGTCGCAAGGGCACTGTCATGATCAGCACGAAGGGGAAGGCCAAGGAGGCCACGGTTGACTTCACCACCCAGAGCAGCACAATGCAGGCCAGTTGGATGAGGGTGAAGAGGTTCATCCTCCAGGTCTTCACCTGGGGAGACAAGACCAACCTAGCAACGTGCCACATCTTGCCTGGCCTAGCAATGAACCACCCTAGCACGTGCCATGCCATGGCCCATCCTAGCAATGTGCCACCCAAGCAACATGCCACACCACGGCCCATCTTAGCAACATGACACGGTAGCAATGTGCCATACCATGGCCCATCCTACCAATATACCACCCTAGCAACATGCTATGCTATGGCCCATCTTAGCAACATGCCATCCTAGCATCACACCATGCCTCCACCCATTCTAGCAACATGCCATCCTAACAACAATCCATGCCCTGGCCCAGCCTAGCAACGTTCCAGCCCAGAAACACGACACTCTGGCAATGCATTGTGCCTCCATGCTGTCAAGCAATGCACCATCCAGGCAACACGCCATTGCTCAGTCTAGCCACGTGTCATCCTAGCAACGCACCTTGCCACGGGCCAGCCCATCAACACATGATCCTAGGAATGCACCATGCTATTGCTGAGCCTAGCACCGCGCCATCCTAGCAGCATACCATGCCATCGCCCAGCCCAGCACTGGGCCAACCTCACAGCGCTCCATCCTAGCAATGCACCACACCATCGCCCAGCCTAGCAACACATGATCTAGCAATGCACCATGCTATTGCTGAGACTAGCAATGCACCATCCTAGCAATGCATTAAGCCATTGCCCAACCCAGCAGCATGCCACATCATGGCCCAGCCCAACCCCGTGCCATCTTAGTAGCGCACTATGACACCGCCCTAGCCATGCACCTCCCTAGGAATGTGCCATCCTAGCAACATGCCATACGCCTGTCCAGCCTAGCAACAAGCCATCCTAGCAACCCACCATGCCTTCGCCCAGCCTGGCAACTTTCCAGCCCCCCCCCCAAAAGGGCCACACAACAGTCTCACAACACACCACCCTAGCAACAGGTCACACCTCTGCTCAGCCTAGCAATGCAGCATCCCCGCAATACAGCATTCTTCCACCCAGCCCACCCACATCTCACCACCCACCAGCAGCGATGCACCACATGCCAGCCCCCGGAGCAGTGGTTTCCCTGTTGTGGTCGGTCCCCATGCTGCCCAGGCCCCCACTGATCTCACAGCTCCAGAGAACTGGTCATTCAGCACCTGCAGCCAGGGCTATTCAGTGCTTGCCTGCACCCCACAACAGAAACCTCCCCGCCACCTGCCCCCGCTCCCCCGGCTGCAGCTCCCACCCGCCTTGCTCACCCACCTTGACAACGTAGATGTGATCAGGGTGGTGCTTAGACGGCATGAAGATGAGGAGCAGCCGCTCATAGAGCTGGATGCCAGTGAGAGATGTGACCCCCATGTAGAGGAAGATCCCGAAGAGCACGGCCAGTGGGATCTGCCGCAGCACGTTACCCATCACGATGGACAAGCCTGCAATGATGGTGCTCAGGGCTCACCATGCACACACCGGGGCCCCCTGACACCCCAGCCCTCAGGCACCCCTGTCTGCTGTAGGTATGGGGTAGGGTGCAGGGGGGTGGGAGGCTGGCTGTGGGGGGAGTGAGGCATAGCCACTGTCTGGGGAGCAGGTAGGGATGGTGTTTGTGTGGGGGTTGGGGCAGGAGGGAGGGCTATGGTGAGACGGGGACAGAGCGCTAGCTGGGGGAGCTGTAGGGAATGGGACAGAAGGGACATGGGTGCAGGGGCCCCGGCTGTGAAGGAGGAGGGATGCTGGCTCCAGGCTGCTGTGAGCAGTGGGGCAGTTGGTGTCCTGGGTAAGAAATCCTGACAGGCACTCTGGAGGGGAACAGGGCACTGCCTGGGGGAACAGGGGAGTGATGTCAGCTGTAGGCAGCTGGGCAGGGGTACAGGCTGGGGGTCGCTTTGCCCACACCTTGGCTCAGTGCCAGCCGCATCCCTTGCTAGCCCACCCCCACGCCACGCAGCTCAGCCTCACCAACAAGGGTGGCAATGAGTACGCCTGTGACCCGCTGCTCCTTCACCTCCTCGATCTTGGGCTTCTCCCCAGGTGCAATGGCCTTGCTCATGACAGTTAAGGCATTGACATGGGTGATGGAGCGCACAGTGGCTGCCGTCAGCCAGGGCAGCCCGAACAGGGCGCAGAGCCCACCCATGGTGCCAATTAGCAGCAGGTCCAGGTGGAAGCCAGAGCCTTTGAGCAGTTTCCGCTCCTTCTTGCTGACGATCAGGCTGGGGCAGGAGCAGAGGGAGAGCAGTCAGCACCGGTGGGCAGCACTGCACTGCAGCCGTGAGGGAGACATGAGGAGCTGAGCAAGGTGGGGTGGGAAATGTCTCTGCCCTGGACCAGAACCATATCAGCTACCCCAGGGAGGCATCCTCTCCTGGGCTAGGCTGGGGCAGAACATGCAGACAGTGTCCTGCGCACACAGGCCTGTCTGGGCACAGCAGGGAGCCCATGCTGCAGCTGTGAGGCGGAGAAGACCGAGGCAGCGGGCTCCAGTGGGCAGAGGTATCATTCTCACCAGCACTCAAGGAATCCTTCCTGCCTGCCTCTTTCCATGCTAGGTGCCCTGCTGTCCGGATCCAGCAACAGCCTGAACACCCTGGGCTGACCCCACCCCCACTGGTGCCCTGCACAGACCCCTGGTGCTGGCTCCGGTGACCAGCAGCTCACAGGCAGTGGCACTCACGTGGTGATCTGCGTCTCCATGAAAATGAGGATAAAGACCAAGAGTGCAGGAATGGCCGAGGCAAACATCATCCACACTGGGAAGGCCTGGCTGCTGCCCAAGGGGTGGATGAACCAGCCGCGCTTGTCGGGGGACGTGACAGAGAGGCCGGCAGGGACGTTCAGCTTCTGTAGGAGCAGTCCAACATGACACGAACATCCTCATTGCATCTGGCCCCATGGCCCAGGCAGTTCCCACCCCACTTTGGGAATCCAGCACTCTTAACCCCAGCCCCAACCTGTGCTCAGCACCACACAGCACCATAGGGCCCCTACCCATGGGGCTTGGCTCTGGCTCTGGGCATTGCCAGTTCTGAGGCCCTGAGGGACCAACTGAGCCATCTGCTACCAAACTGACCTCTGTGTCCTGCAGGCCAGAAGCCCTTGCCCTGTGATGCTGCACACAGGCCGCAGCCCGTGGCTGAGATGGAGCAGAGCTTAGAGAAATGCCTAGATGCTGAGCCTCAGCCTGGAAGTCCCAGAGCTGCCACCTCTGCCCTGCCCTGGCCAGCTGTTCATGGCCATTCCCCCTCGCCTACTCCCAGCACCTGTCAACAGCTCGCCTCTCTGCTCCAGCCAACCTGCCTCTCCCTTCGGCTGTTACTGGTCATCGATCCGAGCCTGGGGAGCCGCTGCTCTCAGAGCTTCTGCCCATGGGGGAACTTCCAGATGAGAGCTGAAGCACCTTGTAACCTCCCTGTAGGTCACTGGAGCAGGCCACACTCCCCCTCTCTGCAGCAGGTTTCACAGCCCTCTTGGGGCCCATCTATTTGTTCCCTTTCTGGGCCACCGACCCCAGACCAAGCTGCAGCCTGCAGGCATAGCCAGAGGCTGCCTTCCTCCCTCCTCTACCAATCTGAGACTGCACAACTCCCAGCCACCCCTGGTTCTGCACCTGTTTTGATGCCACATGCAGCCCTTCCCAAGCTCCAGCCCTTGAAGGGACTCCAGGTGCCAGAGCTCTAACTCCTGGGGGCTGCAGGAACAGTACACTGTGGCCTCTGGCTTGCCTGTTACACTGAGGAGCGGGGAGGTGATGGAGCCTGGCCACATGGGTGCGGTGGCTTGGTACTGGCTGCATGTGCGGGACCTAGGGCAGTGTTTGCCCTACCTGTGTGTAGGTGTCCGTGATGGTGTAGTCCACCAACACCATGACCAGGATCGAGATGGGGATCCCAAAGTCTCCAATGATGCGCCGAGCCTGTGGAGTGATCATGGCAGCAGGGATGAGCTGGGCCCCTCCAGAACGTGGATCTCCATGGTCCCAAGCAGAGAGCGTCTGGATGTGTTTGGGGGGAGGAGGGGGGCAGCAGCAAGGAGCGCAGCACAAGTGAGTGCTGCTAACAAGTGAACGGTGAGAGGCCCAGGTGCTCCAGGCTGCTCTGACGGGGCTGGCCCTGGCCACGTGGGGTGTGAATCTGGCAGTCCCCAGCCACGCTGCACTTGGAGACGCCTCTGAAAGCACATGGGAACTACAGCCCTGAGCATGTGAACGAACCATGAGCACAATCCTCCTTCCTGCTGGCCAGGTCATTTTGACCTGATGCTGGAGACCTCTCACCCCTGCTCCTCACCCTCCCTAAGATCAGCCTGGAAAACAGATGTTGGTCCTTGGGAGTCGCTCTGCCTGGGAGGCTCCAGTGCACCACACTCTGGGCTACAGACTCCATCAGAGAAGCCTTGCTGGCCTTGGCGCCCTGGGTGCAGAGATGGGCAGGAGCAGCCCAGGAGCAGCCCTGGATGGCAGTGACTAGCTGCTGGATGGCTGCAGCAGCACCCAGCTGCTGCAGCCTTCTTCTTCTGCAGGCTGGAGCCTGGGGCCCAGCCACATCACAAAGCCAAAGGGCTACTGGTATGTTGACTCACTCAGTCATTGCAGAGACCCCTGCACCAGCCCTGATGCGTCAGAGCAGGCAGCGAGGTGTGTTTCTGGAGGGCAATGCCTGGGTGGAGGGGCTGGGGGCAGCGTGTGCAGAAGAGCCACAAGCCTGGGCACCTACCTTCCCTCCCAAGAAGCGGCTGTTCTTGAACTTGCGCATGAAGAAGGCAATGAAGAAGGTGCCCAGCATGAGGATGAGGGAGAGGAGGGCGGTATTGGGCTGCATCCGGGTTCCCAGTGTCATGGCGTCTGCAGAGAGTGCACTGGTGTTCAGGCTGCCTTGCAGGCTTGGTGGATAAAACTTCAGCAGGGGGTGCTCTGCAAACACCTGGGCAAGGGTGCATGAAGGGGCACGTCACTGCCTGTGGGGAGGGGGGGCCAGAAGACACCATCACTGCCCAGTGGAGCTGGGGCATGGCTGCTACCACCCATGGGGGCAGGCAGAAGGCATTGGGAGGGGGATCACCTTGTAGAGTTTGTAGAAAGTTTCGTAGATGAAGATGAGGGAGATGAGGAAGGCAAAGATTTCCTGCGTGAAGGGCGAGATGTAGCGCACCAGGAAGCTGCCTTCAGCTGCCACAATGATGAAAATGAAGACGATGAGCCACAGGCCAATCCACACTCTGCCTGTCAGGTACTCAATGCCTTGGGTCTGGCAGAACTGAGATGGGGAGGAAGGGGCAGTCATGGTCACGGTCACAGTCTGAGCATCTGCTTCTTCCCCCCGGCCCATGTGACCCCTGAGTGCCAGTTGAGAAGCGTGAGGACATCCTCCTAGGCCCCACAGCAGGGCCACGGTTAAGGCAGGGCTGACTCCCTGACAAGGGTCACAGACTCCTGCCCTCCCATCAGCCATTGCACCTCAGCGGGGCACTCCAGCCTTGAGACAGGCAGTGCTAGAGGGAGGGATAACCTGGGATCATTCAGCCTGGAGAAAAGACAACCAAGGGGATGTGAAAGCGATCTCTAAATGCCACGAGGGCTGCTGGAAAGGGGACTGACCTGTCATTCTCTACATCCATGGGGGACAGGACGTGAACTAACTCCAGCAAGGGAGACTTAGGTCACATTAAGAAGCACTTGCTGGTCAGCACAGGAGTTGCCACCACTGGAAGTTCAGAGCAGGATGGTTTGGTCGAGGGTCATGGGACCAGAGAAAAGAGGGGCTGGAAGGGACCTCATGAGGTCACACCTAGGCCAGCCTCCTGCTCAAGGCAGGATCATCCCTAGACCGTCCCAGCCATGGGTCTGTCCAACCTGCCCTTGAACGTCTCCAGGGATGGAGATTTCACCACTTTGAGGGGCCTGTTCTAGTGCTTGACCTCCTCAGAGTCAGAAAGTTCCCCCTTGTCTCCAGCCTAAATTTTCCCTGCTGCAGCTTGAGGCCAGTTGTCCCCTACAGTCACAGAAAAAAGCCCATCTCCATCCTCTTGATAACAGTCTTTAGGTATTTGGAGACTGCTATCAAATCCCCCCTCAGTCTTCTCTTCTCCAGACTAATTACCTTTAGCTCTTTCAACCTGTCCTCACAGTCATGTATCCCAGGCCCCTGATGATTGCTGTCACTCCTCACTGGACTCTTTCCAATCTGTCCACATCTCTCCTGCAATGCGGAGCCCAGCACTGGACACGGCATGGCTGCACAGTGTATGCACTGTATACAATGCTGAACAGAGCAGGAGAATCACTGCCCCTCACTTGCAGGTGAGACTGCTGTTCATACAGCTCAGGAGACTGCTGGCTTGGTTTGCAGCCCGAGCACACTGCTGGCTCCTGTTCAGCTCATGGTCTGCTGCTCCCCAGACCCTTCTCTGCAGTGCTGCAGCCCAGCCAGCCATTCCCCAGTCTGTATTTGTGCATGTTAGTATCCTGTCCCTACTGCAGGACTTTGCACTTGTTCTTGTTGAAGGGATGGTCCTGCCCAGGCTCCAAGGCCTCGAGGCCCTGTCCAGGCCTGTGAATACCTGTCAGCTGGTGTGTGGCCAGGGGATGCCAGCCATCGCATACCTCCCCTCCCTTCCCAACACTGCAAAGGAAAAATGACTCCACAGCAAAGCCACGGCTCGGAGCCTGTGGCAGCATAGCCCTGCCCAGCCTACCCCACAGAAGAGGCTGCACCGCAAGGCCGGCTGCAGGTGTCCTGCATGGCTGGATACGCTACAGTCCCTGCAGAAGCTCTGCAGTTGCAGATGACCTGACCAGCCCCAGCACCGCCCTGCAGGCATCAGGGGAATGCCACAAGGCCTTGCCCAGATGGGCCAGGCCACAGGCACTGGTGGGACAAGCCCTGGCCACATGTGGCAAAGGCTGACACGCACCTTGTAAAACGCTTCTTCAAACACCAAGAGGGGTCCTGAAAAGCCGATGACAAGGAGGGGCTGGGCCCCGAGCAGGGAGAACAGGATGCCCAGGACCGAGGTGGAGATGATCAGTTCTGAGACACCCATGAGACCCTCCGTCTTCTCCCCTTAGAGAAAGAGAACAACATGTGCATCAAGGAGCCCCAGCTGGGACACACCAGAGCACTTAAGGGAGGAGCCCAGGGGCTCTCTCCAGTGCTGCTCCTGGAAGGCCGCGCTTGGTCCTGGCTCCACGCTGCTGCAAAAGGTGGACATGCCGGAGAGTGCTCAGAAAGGAACTGCAGACAGGCCAGGGGCTGAGCAGCAGGGAGGAAGGTAGCCATGCGCATGCAGCAAAACGAGCCCCCAAGCCAGAGCCCCGTCCAGGCCCAGCAGGGCACCTGGCAGGCAGGAGCATGCAGACCGAGCGCAGGCCCGTTACCTAAGAGTCCCCCGAAGGTGATGGCAGGAGAGAGAGCAGCAAAGTAGATGAAGAGAACGGCCGCAAGACACTGGCTGTGCAGGGCGTCCCGGATGTCGCTGAGGTATTTGGGGTACCTGCGCTTGATGTCCCGCACCAGGCCGCCAAAGAAAATGCCGGTCCGCCGCAAGGGGTCGTCCTCTGCCTCCTCTTCCTCCTCCTCAGCCTTCACCTCACACAGCTCTGGGGAGGGGCAGGGCGCATGGGTCACGACGGGAACACAGGGACCCGAGCCCCCTTCCCCCAGGATGTACGTGCTGGAGCAAACCCACCTGCCATGTGGCCAGTTGGCGTGATGCTATCATTGGCAGCTCCCTAAACAGTCCCCCTGACAGCCTAGGCCCCCGCTGCTCACCCTGTCCTGACCTTCCCCCACACCCCTGCTGGGCCAGGACAGGGGGAGCCCCACAGGGTCGCAGCCAGCACCCAAGGCTCAGTCTCCATCCCCTGGGCAGATAAGGGAACACAGCAGAGACCTCTGGCTTCCTGGGCGATGCCCTCCTTTGTGGACTTCTTCTGCTCCCGCTCCTTCCTCTTCCTCAGCAGCTCCTTCTGGAAGGTGGCGATGGAGCGGAGCAGGTCCTTGCCCTCCACCTCCGATGGGGGGATGACGATGCTGCAGTCCAGGAACTCATTGATGGCGTTGAGCAGGTCCTGGCGGTCGTCGGCCAGGTACGCAGCCTCGTGGAAGAGCTGCCGCCAGAGATAAGTTTAGGTTAGGGTCAGGGTCCTCAGCACAGCATCACAGTGCCTTCCTCCTGTGCACCCAGACCCTCCAGCTCCAGCACCTGCCTTACTGCCAGGTCCTGGCACTTGGCCAAAATGTTGCCTCCAGCCCCAGTCCCTCCCCTCCTGACCAACAAACAGGACCTCCCCAGGGCTCGTCTCCCAGCTTGTGGTCCTCAAACCAGCCCCCGCTGACCTGGGCTTGGCAGCCAGCAGGGAGAAGGCATTGCTGCAGCTAGGAACTTGGGAGCCAGCCCCAGGACGTGTCACTCCCCCTCTCCCCATGGCCAATGTCATGGTCGCCTCCCTTTTGTCTGCTAGTAGGGATGACGCATCTCCCCTCCCTGCCCCAGCAGAGGCAGCATGCATCTTCCTGGATGCCCCACCAGGAGGGACCAGCGCAGCCCTGTCTCCATCTGCAACAGTCACCATTGCATCCAGTTTGGGTGCTGGTGCCTGCTGTGGCAGGCACTGGGCCCAGGGGCTCTGATGCACTGGTCTGCCTGTCCCTTTCCAGGGCCAACACCTCTGCCTGACTCAGTGCACTGGAGGTGCACACCGCACCTCCTCTCCTCCCTCAGCCTCTGGGGACCCCTTCGCTCTTGCCCTCCTCTGCACTCGCTGCCCAGCACAGCGTGACTGTCGGGGCCCTTCTGCACTGGGTGATCCCACCCTGCCCTGAGCCTCCCATCCTGGGCTGGGATCCTTGGACGAGACCTGCCCCCTCGGCCATGCCCACCCCCAGCTCCTGTCCAGCAGAGGCCTTGGCACAGCAACGGCATCTCTGCAGCTGCCGTGTCTTGTGCCTGACCCTCTGTCCCTTCTCCCACCCCCCCAGCATTAGCGATGGCCCAGCCTGCTCCTCGCCTTGTCGGACATAAGGGTGGAGATGGAGCGCCCGATCTCGTGGTAATCCATGTTGGCCTGGCTGGGCCCCAGCAGGACAAAGATAAACCGGACTGGGATCGGGACCTCCAGGACAGACTCCAGGAACGTGGCCTCGTTCAGCCGGACAAAAGCCATGGTGGGCTGCTCCAGGAACTGCACGCAGCCTGCGAAGGGCAGAGACTGTGGTCAGGGGGGTCCGGCACTGGATCAGGCACCTAGAGAAGCCATTGTCACCTCCATGCCTGGGATTTCTCAAGAGCAGGCTGGCTAAGGGCTGGGATGATTTAGTCAGGAATAATCCTAGACTAGATGTGGCCATGTGAGGGCCCTGCCAGCCCAAATGTCCTATGATCCTATGAACGAGGTCACAGTGGGAACCAGGCCCCAGGAGATATTGATGCCCCCCAGAAGCATTGTCCCAGGGAAAGGCCCCTGCTAGACATACATGGGCTCATACAGGTATTCCCTGACTGCAGGTGATGGGAAGTGTGGGGTCGCCTGGTCCAGGGGAACCTGGGGCACAGTGCCCTCACAAACAGGCTGTTTGCAAAACAGCCAGGTTTTATCACATGCTTTTGTCCCTAGCTTGGAGAAAACACAAGCAAAGCCAATACGGCGCTGTCATTAGCTGGACCCAGAGAACACAGGCACCGGGAGCCCGGCACCGAGTAGTCTGGCTTCCAAAGCACAATAAAATGGACTGACGAGTTAAGAACATCTGAACAGCCCCGTGGGGCCTACCAGCCTGGCATCCTGCCTCTCACCGCAGCAGAAAGTGATGCTGAAGAGAAGAGCCTCTGTGCAGGGCCCATCCAGCCTGATGCCTGACCCCTTACATTCACACTTAACACTGATGAACCCACCTGAAACAATTCAGGCCCCACAGAGAGAAGCATGATTGTCCTTCCATGACCCAGGCACTGCCTCCCAGGCCAGAGCCGAACACACTGAAAAACACCGGGCCATGCACTGATCTCCATGGGACCCTGCTACCAGCCCTTGTGTTCAGCAACCATTCCCCAGTAACGACCACACTTGTCATGAGTCAGTTCTTGATCCCTTTAACATAGGCCCCCCTGATAGTGCACAGGGCTTGCTTTTCAGTCAGTGGTATGTAGGACTAAGCCAAAGGCCTGGCACAGACCTGGGTACATGACACCCATGTGGTTACCTCTACCATCTGTGTTGCAAATCCAGGGCTGTTTGACCAAGAGGACCCCAAAATAAAGCTGTCTCCCACAAACAACCTACTTCTGCGTAACAGTGCCCCAAAGTGCCCATGCAGAGCCAGTGCAGCTTGAAAACCCTTAGCCTCACCAGAGCTCCCTGCCTCAGTTATACAGGGCTCAAGATGCTACCCTGCACTGAGCCCAGCAAAAACAACTCAGTCCTACATGTCTGAATAGGGCTGGATGCTGGAGCAGGGCAGGTCCCAGAGCCCTGGCCTGGGCAGGTAACTGTTCCAGGTAACCCCAGCACCCGTGGCTCCCGGAGCCCAGTCTAGGCAGCTGGGCCCACTTCTAGGACCTCAGATCCTTGCAGTGTGCACAGGTCTCTCTCAGGAAGTCAGTTAGGCATGTTCACAATGCCCCTTTCCCACATCCCACCCAGCACTGTGCAGGGGGCAGTCAGGGCAGTGCTGTCAGCTGAGCAGGTGCAGATGGGGTTGGGGAGGGGATGGATATGAATCGTTGCAGCAGCTCTCTCCTGAGCAGCTCAGCCCTGCCCCAGAGATGTCGTCTCAGGGTTGTGACAACAAGGATCCTGACTAGGGAGAGATGGAAGAGCAGCCCCCCACCCCAGGTCTGCTGTCCTGACTGTGGCCGGCACTGGAACGATCAGGGACTTCTCGCACGGTCCCTTTTTCCTGATGTCCCAGATGTCCCCCTCACCCAAGCCAATGCCCAGCTTCTTTCACATCAAGCATTTCCTAAACTCTGTGCTCTGTGGAGGGCCAGAGGATGGGGCCTAGGTCGCTCCCCTTGCTCCAGAGCCTCTTCCTGTGTTCAGACCGTTTCTCAGGCTCTGCCTGGTCCAACACCAGGCCATTTCCAACCAGCACAATTGACAGAGGGATCACAAAACTTGCAGGGGTCCCCACGCATCACAGCTCACATGGCCCTGCAGCATTCGCACTTGTGTCTCCCTCCAAAGTTCAGGACCATTCCCAGCCCCTGCACTGGGGCTCTGAGACAGGCCTGGGCATCTGGCTTCTAGGCAAGGTGGGCAAAACAGGTTTGAAAACAGCATCACCCAGACACGAAGCTGGTGCCAGGCCGAGTTCTGAGACGCTTGGCCAGGGAAGGAGGTGAAGCAGGATGGGGCCATGCTGTCCTGCCTCCTAGCCCTTGCTCTTCCTTGCTGGAGCCTGGCCTGGGCAGCTTGGCCTGGTGTCCCCTGCGGTAGTCCCGGGCTCAGACCCCACAAGCTGGAAGGTACCTCTGGGCACCTTCAGAAGGAGCAGATTCACCCATCCTAGGACAAGGGCCTGGGACAGCCTGAGACCCCAGGACACAGCAGGCGAGGCAACAAGGGGTCACTTGGGCTAGGCCCTCCAGCTGAGCGAATGACATTGTCCTCAGGTAAAGCTGGGGTCGCAGAAATGGGTAGCCCACGCTCCTTGGCAGGCATGAGCTGGTGCCTGGCTGGGTCCCGGACCTGGGACCAGGCCTCCCTGGCAGCTCCCCTTCAGCATCTCTTACCCACAAGGACCACAGTGGCCTCCGCATCATCGGGAATCTTCTCCATCAGCTTCAGATACTTCCCGCGGTGCCCCTCAGAGTTGTGCAGATGCAGGTTTTTCTGCCCCGGCCAGGAAAAAAGGCACAAGTGAGGATAGGCAGCCAGGCTCTGTACTCCTGCCATGTGCCGGGGTCTGCACTGACCTGCAGAGCGGGGGAACTGGATGCCCAAGCCTGTTGCCTCCGCCTTGCTCAGGACCCACACCTGGCTTGGGTTCCCCTAGGGCAGGGCGCAGGGCAGAGCCTTGCTGATAGCTGTTGCTTCACCTCTCCCCACAGGAAGCTGATGCCGGACCCCACTTGTTGGTGACTTTCCCTGCACCAACTACTCCCCTTCAGCCCCATGTCTAGCCCTGGGTCATTCACCCCACAGTCCTGCTGCACCTGAGGTGCTGCTGCAGAGTGGCTGCTCTTGGCCAGAAGGAGCAACCCTTGCTGCACCACGTGGGGATGGGTCCTGCCTTGGTGGCTGGCAGGACCCCCTTACTCCTGCCCTGTGCAAAGGTAAAGACAGGGCCTACAGTTTGTCTCCTGCATCTACATTCAAGTGCCTGAGCAAGCAACCGGCCACCCTGCAGTCCTGCTGAGGACTGGGTCCCTGACCAGGATGCCCAGCCCCAGGTCTTGGATCCGAGCGCTCTGAACCCCTGGCCTGCAACGCTAGAACCCCCAGGGAAGCTGGGTGCACCTTGCACTTGGCCTTGTCTCAGGCAGCTGCCCTGGGAAGGGCAGAGACCCCTTGCACCAGCCGGTCCCGCCCTGTATAGCCCTCACCTCCTTGCACTCGGTGTCATGGGGTTTGGGGTCAGCCATCTCAATACGCTCCTCGCCCATCAGAGGCATGCAGGTGTCGGTCATGTGGTTGTGGTTGTGGTGGTGGTTGCCCACGACTGAGTTCATGCTGGAGCTGGAGTGGTTCTGGGGGAAGAAGCCCTCCTTCTCGTCGTTGGGGTGGCTGGGAGGACAGCGCCGGTCAGAGCCGTGGGCGGGAGCGGCCCTGCCCTCGGCCCCCAAAGCCAGTGGTGATGGCAGGACTGCAGCTACCACCCTCCCTGGTGGCCAGGCTCTGAGGGAGCAGGGTGCCAAACCCCTATGGGTCAGGGGAGCGGCTCCTGTGTCTGGGCTGATACCCAAGCCGTGCAGCCCTGGGCAGGAAGTCAGGGATGCTGCAACTGGTCCCCAGCCCTGCACCCTCCCCTTCCTGCTTTCAGCATGGCCAGCTCCACCTGCCCATGCTCCCTCAGGGGCTCTTCCCTGCAGCGCTTCCCCCCAGCCTTGCCCCATCTCCACCCCAGCATCTGCCCCAAGCAGCCTCGCAGGAGCTCCTGCCGCAGTGCCCTCACTGTCCTGCTGCCCCGCTTCCCCAGCCCAGCTGCCCTGCTCCCCTCCAGGCCATGGCCCTCCCCAGCTGCCCCGGGGCCTGGCTCAGCTTCCTTTCTTGCCCCCTGGCAATGACTCCTCTCCCCCTTGCCAGACTGAGAGCCCCCCACACCTCCCTTCCCTCCTTCATGGCCCTGGTCTCCCTGCCCCAGCCCCCCTCACACTGCCCGGGAGGCACCAGCGCCCTCCAGATGCACATACCCTCCACTGCCTGCTCTGTGGGAACAGGCCCTACTCCAGATACAGGCAGGGAACCTGCCCCCACAAGATCCACTCCCAGTGTGACACCAGAGACCACCCAGCTTCTCTCTCTGCCTCCCGCTCCTGTCCCATGTGCCCCCATCCCCACTGGTATGCCTGTCATTGCCCCCACTCCCCCTCGCCTGCAGCCTGTGCCCACCTGTGCTTCAGCAGCAGGGCCCGTAGCACGTTGGCCCTGTCCTCAGCTTTGATCTGGTCTGAGATGATCATGGTCTCCACCACCAGGTGTGCAATGCCTGGGAGCGTCGTCTGCTCCAGGTCCAGGAGGATGGCGCCTGCAAGCAGCAGGGAAAGTGGCTTGCTTAGCCCTGCACAGACCATGGTGCCACAGGATGTCACCGGGCTGGAGCCCTAGCAGGGCACAGGCACCTGCCACCGTCTCGCACCCCTTTGGTCCCAGGCCATGCACACTTGCAGTATTTGGCCTTCATTTCACGTCTGCGGGCACCCCTCGGCCCACATGCACTCCTGTTGCCCTTCACACACCCACCACACCCTGACAGGCCATGGACACCATACTGGGACTCATCCACATGCTGGTCCTATTCCTCCAGCTGTCAGCTTGTCCCAGGTCCAGACCCCTCAGGTCTTTGCACCAGCCACGTGGGATGGCTGCCCTGAGCTGCCCCACAACTCCCACCACGCCTCGCTCCACAGCGCTGTAGCTAGGCTGCCTGCATCTTTCTCCATCACGCAGGCCCAGGGCCTCCTCACTTCAGGACAGCCCTGAGATCCCCTCAGGTCCTGTGGCCTATCCATCTCACCTCTGGCCCACTGACTGCAGCCGTCTTCCCTGGACTTGGATCAGGCCTCGTGTCTTGCGTTCCCTCTGCTAACAGTCCCAGAGACGGTTAGCATGGGGGAGACTCTGCTGCAGCTCAGCTCTGGGGACGTGAGACCTAGGGCACCACAGCCCATCTGGGCTGCTGCTCTGGGTTGGTTCTTGCCAGTGCTGCTCACAGTCACACTGGCACCTCCAGTGCCAGGTAAGCAGGGAGAGCTTGGCTCGCTTCTAGGGCAAGGGGTTCTTCTGGGGGGCTCTGGGCAGCTGAGCTGGAGCACGATGCTGCAAGGAGGTTGTGCTCCCCTCTGAGTGGCCCTGCAGCTTCTTGGACTTTGCGGCTGAGAGGGTAGGGAGAGGCCAAGGGGTTGCTGCCTTACGGGAGGCTGCGCCTGGAGTGAAGCTTCTGGCTTGGGGGACGAGCCCTGCACTCCGGTCCAGTTCTGCTCCATGTGTTGAGGAGCAGGGGATTCCTCCGGGGCTGGTGCTCCCATGCATGGAACTGCAGACGGACCCAGCATAGGGACTGCAGTGTAGGGGGTCGCATATCTAGTTAGTGTCTTTCCGTGGTGTGGCCCCAGGCTTTGTCTGCAGCAGAGGCCCGATCCCATCCCAGCAGAGGCAGTCAGTCTCTATGCCTCTGCCATGAGATCGCTGCTTGCCTGGAACTCCCGATTTGGGCTTCCCCAGAGGAATCCATGAGCCCCTATGGGGCTGCAGCAGGTGCAGGGCCTATGGGGCCCCTGCACTGCCCAGAACTCTGGGATGCAATGAGGCAAGGGCTCCTCCCTGGACACATGGGTGCCTTGGCCGCCTGCACACATTGGGACAAGCTCAAAGTCATTCCCCCTCCCCCCCACAACACAGAAATCAGGAGACATCAAAGCTCAGCTCAGACCTCCTCCGCAGGCAAGGCAGACCCTGGCTCAGCTCACACCCTAGATCTCCTCCGTCTAGAGCTACTCTCTCTCCCTCTATTTCATGCCCTGCCTTATTGTCCCACCACCCTTCCCCAGCAGGACTCAGGCAGACTCGCTGCCCTGGACCACCTGGGATCTGGGCCCCCCAGTAAAAATACAGCTCAGAAATCACATCAGCCCTCACACAGCAGCAGCACTGCCCTCTGCACAGACCCCTGGGTGGCACAAGAGCCAACCCCAACTCTGCTCGTCATACTCAGCCCCTGCCCAAGTGCTCACAGACCTAGGGGGTTTATAGATTCATAGGGCTATAGATTCATAGATTCATGGATTCATAGATTCACGTGGGTTGCCATGTGCTTAGAAACTCGGGCAAGTTCAGAGCAGGTCAGTTAACAACTCCTGTCAGTAACTGCGGGTGTGGGGGAGAGGGGCTGGAGGGCAGAGGGCTCTGGCTCAGGGGCTCACAGCAGCAGTGGCGAGGCCCAAGACAGACACTGCCCTGGGGAGAGGGTCCAGGGACATGTGTGAAGAATGTGTCCCACTTGGGAGCTCTCAGCTGCACGTGAATGGCTCTGGCCCCACACTGCACCACCGCTAGCTCAGGCTGCTGTCCCCTGTCCTGAAACAGCACGAGTGTCTCGGGGAAACATCAGACTAGAAAAGCCACAGCCTCCTCTGCCTTGTCAGTGGCTGGAGCGCTTTGCCTCACAAGGTGGCAGGATGTGGTCACACCAGGCACGTGCACACTATTCCAGGAACCCACGGACGGGCAGAGTGACAGGCAATCACAGACACAGTCACCTTGTCAGGGAGGAGCCGCAGGGAGGCAGGAGCAGACAGGTATGGTAGCAATAGATTGGCATGCCAGGCCTTCACCCTGAGAGGCCTGAGGTATAGCCATTCAGAAAGGGTGGGGGGAAGGAAGTTTTGGGTAAACAAGCGCTTACATGCACACTGGGGGCGAGCTCTGGGCACTTTCTGAACCTGGGAAGAAGGTGATGCTCTGGGGGATTAATATGGGGCAACAAAAAGGGATGCTTTGCTCAGGCTAAGTGCAGCTGAGGGAGCCATCCCGCGTGGGCTGTCGCTGATCCCTGGGCTCAGCCGTATCGCATGTGTCTGTCCAGCACTACAGCATGGTTGCTATGCGGGTACAGGGGCTGGCATGCCTGGCAGGCTGCTATCTGACATGCAATGGATATCTCACTGTGGTATTTCAGAGCATTCGCTTGCAGTAACTGGATGACTGCCCTTGGCCCTTGGATTGTAGCCAAGTGACGGACATGGCCAATCGGATTCCCATGCAAGGCAGGCACGGCGCCACGGCTTGAGGGCAGTTGTCATGTGCCTGACAGGGCACAGGCCTAGCACAGGGGAGAGGACACCAACACTCCCCACATCTCTGTCAGGCAACAGCAGGACCCTCTCCCTCTGCCTCAGCTGAATGTGCCCGTAACAGCAAGGTCAGGTGCACAGGTGGTATCTGCCTACAAGAGCCTGTCCCACCACAGAGCCTGGGTTGCTTCCCTCAGCCATGCGGACTGGGACTCACCATGAGCAATGGTCTTCCTGAGCTCCAGCAGGCTGCGGAAGGACAGCGAGGCCACGTGGGGCTTCCCCCATCGTGCCGTGTCCTCCTCCACGTCCTCCTCGAACTTGATCCAGCGTGCTGTCTCCCTCCAGTGCATCTCCTGGTTCTTGTCCACCACCAGCTCGTTCAGCTCCACAAACACCTGTGGGGAGCAGAGCATGGGCGCAAAGACCTGACCAGCTAGGCAGCTCTGGTCCCCGCTCCTCTGCACCAAGTCACCGCAGAGCATGGGGCCAAGTGCAAGGCCCTGGCCTTATTTTTAAGTTGCCAACCAGCCAAGGAGCAGGATTGTGCCTTTGCCTACCCCGGGCTGGGTGAATGGACTCAGCAAGAATGGATCTCAGGCAGACGTGGCAGGAGGTCTGACCAGCACCTGCCTACTTGCTTCGAGCCAGGCAGCCAAGATCAGACGTGCCCCGAGGGGCACAAATGACGCCATCCAGCATCTCTGGTTGTCTGTGCCACAAGGACTTCACCATCTCCACTGAGCAGTGCCCAAGTGGGAGACCCCCCTTCCGCCTCAGGGCCATGATGGCATTGGCAGCTCCCAAGATCGCATCGGGATCCTTGGGAAGCTTGAGGCTTTTCTCCCAGCTGGAGTCATGATTTGGGAAGAATCTCAAAGAAATACTGAGATAAACAAGTTCTTTCCCAGATGTGGAGAAGAGCTTGAAAATGTGACCCTCACGAATCGGCAGCTGTAAAAAAGCCAGCAAGCCCCACAGGCATCCTTTTACAAAGCTCATGTGTTTCCCCACCCCCACCCCACCCCAATTTCTGGAACCCAGTACATGACCACAGACACAAGGAGAGTGGGGAGAGGGAGAGGGGAAGTCATGTACCTAAGGGCAGGTCCAGGGCTGGGGGGACTGGTGCATTTGCACCCACCATTGATTCCTGCTCCACCCAAAATTTAAACCCAGTTTCCTGGCAGTGGCAGCAGCATTTCTAGTGAAGCAGGGACAAGAGTCACTTGACAGCCTGGCTCCTTATTATAATCCACCTGATCCCCTCACTCCACAGGTGCTGATGACCCTCTCTTCTGTTTAATTGTCTCGATGTTCCCCTTTCTTTTGCCGTTCGCTGGCTGCTAGCTGCTTCTGGGAAGGAAGCTCCTATTTCACAGCTCTGCACGTTTTTAACTCATGCCAGTGAAATTCTGTTTGTTTCTGCTTTGATCTTATACTGAATAATACAGTCCCAGGCCCTTCATGTTAGCAAAGCTTCTAGTGTCTCTTTAACTGGAGAAACATGCGTCATGTTATGTGTGACGATGCACCTCGCCATCTGCACCCCCACCCCTTTGCAAAATCCTAGATCTGCTCATGCATGTACCTCATGGGGCCGCCGGTCCAGCTTCTTCTTCTTCTTCTTCTTCTTGACTGATGGAGCTGTCACCATCTTTTTGCTTGTCCTAGTGATCTGGCTCCGAGATGGTTTCTTCACCAGATGCCTCCTGACACCAGGGTTGTCTTCAAAGCGGTGGCCTGGGGGTGCAGGGAGGAAGAAAAGACAAAATACTGGGTGAGCAGAAACGTCCTGGCAGGTAGGGGATGCCCAAACACACTGTCTGCTTCTCGCTGCTGCTGGTAGGTGCAGTGCGGCCACGGCACTTGCACTCCAGAGACAAACTCTCAGAACCTATCAACTGGCGCTTCCAGGGGCTCCTTGCATCTTGGGATGCCACCTCCTGTGACAACCACAGCTAGCCCGAGGGCCTTTTAGTTTGTACAAGACTCATTCAGCAGTTGGTGAAAGCTGCAGGGAGTAAATGAACCCACAAAACTCCAGCACCTCCCCAAACAGCATCCATGTTACAGAGCACCTGATGTGGGATGGCCCCTTTGGGAAGAGCTGCTGACCTCCTCACCCACAACGGGGCCCCTGTACGCTCTGTGGTTTGCTCAGCAGCACCGTGGGGGGAAGGTAGTTGGCTTGGGGGAGGTGAGTCTTGACACCCCAAGGAGGGGAGCACTTTGTGCTACGTGCCCCCATTAACCTGCTCCTGGGGACCAAGAGACAAACAGCCCCAGAGATAGGCTCTGACTGGCTGGGCCTGTGGCCTTGATGCTGTTATGGGTCTGATGAAGCCCTGCAGATGGGATTTGGATGTTCCCAGCCATGCCCTCAATGCCCTCCACACAGGGAGAGCACTTGGGCTCTGGCTAACCCCCGTGTAGCACAGGTGGCAGGGATGGCTCCTTGGGTGGCACATGCCAGTGTTGGCTGCAGAAATCTGGGTGATGGTGCGGGAGGCTGCGGTGCAATAGTGAGGAAACCCCCAGGGCAGAGTGCCAGCTGCTGTTCACTCCAGCTGCCCCAACCGGTGAGAGATCAAACACCCGCTCTCCTGTAACTCCGAACAAGGCCCACTGGCCAATAGGCAAGGGCCTGAGCTCCCACATGGACGTGCCCCCCATGCTGGCAAGGCTCCACACAACCCTGGTGACCACAGCATCGGCTGCTCTTGCTGTACCAGAAATGCAGTGCCCAGATGCCGGTGTGCTGCCGAGAGCTCCCTTGACCCTGCCCAGGCCTGGGGGTGGTGAAGCTTCCCTGCCACAGCCAATCACTGGGTGCCATCAGACTGAGGATGCTGCTTCCCATCTCACTGCTGTCCCTGGAGGTGGCCGAGACCCCCTGGCCCCCAGAAGCTCATCAGGGAACAAAGTGCATCTTCCCCCAGGACTCTCGAGGCAGCCCTGCCCAGGGTGAAGCAAAGGGCCAGTGTCTCCTCGCCCATCTCAGTGGCTGAGGGAGCTTCACCCCTTAGCAGCGGATGTGGGGGTAGTTGAGAGGGGCACCGGAGCTTCACCCCTTAGCAGCGGATGTGGGGGGAGCTGAGAGGGGCACAAGACTTCACTGTGCAGCAAGGCAGCCACAGCAGGACACCCATCTCCCTCACCTCAGCAACATGCTCAGCCCCCAGCCCCAGGAAGGGGCTCCAGCTCCGGCCTTGCTCTCAGGAAAATGGGTCACTACACTAAATAGAAACCAGATCCATACGGTGCCGGCAGGGATTTTCCCTCATGGACTGCACTGGCAATGTGAGTCCTGCTGACAGCTGGCGGCCTCTGCTTGCTGCAAAGCCAATAACTGCCCATTGACACCCATGTGCTGCTGCTGGGCTGCGGTTACCACCTGGGCGCAGGGCGCCTTTCATGCAGGTTTGCCCCTGTGAGCATGTCCCAGCACAGGCACAGCCGTGTTACAAACCTGCGAGCGTGCGCAAGATGTACACCTATGATGCTTCTGCTTCCATGTTTCCCCAACTTCTGACCCTGTCCCAGCCCCTGGCTTCAGTGTCGCACAACACAACATCCTCCCTGTGGGGCAGGGAAGGCCTCTCAATCCCCACTTGGCAGATGCAAATGGAGCTCCAGACAAACAGTGCGACTCCCCTGCAGTCACGTGGCAAGTCTTCTTGTGGGGAGCCCCGTTCCCACACCGGCACCTTACAAGTGCCCCAAGGGGCAGCTCTCGGCAGCCTGCCCTGCAGTCGCACAGCCTCCAACAGGGCCCTGGTGAGCCTGGCTGAGCACCTGCCTGCAAAGTCAAGGAAGCAAAAGTACCTTCTGAGCCCTTCTGGTGCAAACTGCACTGCTCATGCTGGGTCAAGGCCTGGGTAAAGCTGCTGCTTTGGGACCTCTGTGGGAGCAGGCAGTGGAACCACAGACACCTGCCACGTGCACCACAGCCGCCTTCTCTTCCGTCATTGCCACCAGAGCACAGGCAGGAAGTGGCATGCGGGTACTATGGCGACATCTAAAAATAGGGCACCAGTATCAATGCTGGAGGACATGACACCAGCTTATCAGGCCATCGGCAGAGCCGTCTGGCTGCCAAGTGCCCGACAGAGAGATGGAGCCTCAGTGCCCGGAGGGAGGGCCAGGCGGGAGCCTCCTGGCTTCAGCCGTGGAGCTAGACTGAGCACATCACATGATAGGATGCACATGCAGGAGCATCAGAGCTGCCACGCACAGGCTGAGACCACAGGTCCACCACCCCGTCTCCTGTGCCCCATGGCACCCAGAGTGGATGCTGAAAGACAGGGCAAACTGGGTCTGACCAGGGTTTTTCCTGTTCCTCTCTCACTTGCAGCCTCCAACACTTAAGGTCCAGGAGGCTCCGATTCAGAGGCTGTGCCCTCACTGCCCTGCTCAGTAACTCCTGATGGAGCTGTCCTCCAGTCAGACACCTTCCCACACTGGCTGCTCACACTGCCAAGGCTCCCCATCTCTCAGGGTGCTGGATGGCACCAGGACTTGTGTAAACACACATGTACTTGATCTGCCCCCGTGCACAGCAGCACTGCAGTGGTCTGCAGAAGGCCCTGCCAAGCCCAGGACCTTGCAGGGCTGGGTGCTGCCCAACACTGATGGGGCCCAAGTCTCTGGAGACAGCAGCCCTTTGCCAAGGACCCACAGGGAATCCATGGCTGACTGGAGTGCAATGCCTGCTGTGCCCCAACATCACCTGGGGGGTCCCCTCCAGACTGTCCTGCCTCTCTCCTTCGAGTGCAAGCAGCGTGGGCTCAAGGCCAGGCCAGGCCAGGCCATCCACTGGTGCACATATGTGTGATGTCCCAGGAAATAGGACCACAATCCTGACAGGCTGTTGGGCAACACCCACCACCTGATACCTGTCCTTCCTTGCCTTCTCTCATCCTGTTCTCTCTGTGCCACCAGAGCCTGCCTGCTGGCCCACAGCAGGGTTCATGCCCACATCCATACCCATGTCCTCAGACTGGAGGCTCCCGTACACCACTTTATCCCTTCCCCATCTCTAGCCCATACCAAGAACCTGATACCATCAAGGCTACAGCCTGATCCGAGGACCCAGCTCATATTCCAGCACCCGGAAGACGTTGGTGCTGGCAGCCAGGGGTCCTGGCCCCAGGCCCCGTGCGTCCTGCTAACTCCAAGCTGCACTAGCTTTGTGCCAGAGACAGAGGTGAACTATCATGGCTTCAGTCAGGGCCACTTGGGGACTGGTGTCCACAGCCAGAGGATGGAGATGGCTCAGAACATGCTGAGAACAGCCAGCATGCTGCAGCTGCACCCAGCATGACTCGGGTAAGACACTGACTAAGAAACACTTCACCGCAGCATGGCTAGGGCTGGACAGATACCAGAGACAGACAGAGATGCACAGACAGCAGGCAGCTCCTGCAGAGCGTGCAGATGTGTGTGCCCAAGAGCACACGCCCCTCGGGGGTACCTTGTCTGAGATGCAAGGAGGGTGGCCAGGCAGCAAACAGGGGGCAGGGCTTGGGGCTTGCACCTCCCGGCCGCCACGCAGGGTCCCTGGTCGGGTACTTACAGATGGGGTCCCCATCAGGGTAGCCCAGGTGGTTCCTGATGGCTTCCCATAAATCATAATCCTCAAAGTTGAAGGCAAACTCCTCAAAGTCCTCGTAGCCCGTGGAGTTGTGGGCATGAACGCCTGCTCCTGCCTCTGGGCTGCTGTCCCCACCTGCCTCCTTCACTGCCTCCTCTCCCTCCTGGATGGCTGTCATGATGCCCTGGGAAGCTCAGGCGTCAGTGCAATGAGCTGCCTGCCAGGCTTGCGAGAGGCAAGGGGCACAGCCAGTCTGAGCACTAGGGACGCACTGCCTGGGATGCAACCGGTCAGGACTTCATCAGAGCCATGGAGCTGGCTGTGCCCGTGCCTGCTCCCTCCAGCTGCCAGAGATGCCAGCGCAGCAGCCCCTAGAGGCAGACAAGGTCCTGGGGCTGGAGAGCTTTGCTGCAGGAGGGCTGCGGCCCCCCCCAGTGCATGGGGCCACAGGGCCCCCGGTCTGCTGTAGGTGCCCAATGGAGGCCCAGAGCTGCTGTGCAGGCAGCTGTCTGCTTCTCTCCCTGGCTCCCCCGCGGTGTCTCCTCCCTCCCCAGCCTGAAAAGCAACCTATTGAATTCTCCATGTCCTCAGGCCCTGAGCAGGCATTTCCATGACGTCTCTGCTCCCTGCTCCCACAGCACACGGGGCAGCCCTGGAGGTACTTGGGCAGGGGTCTCTGCTTCTCCACAAGGGGATGGCTTGTCATGCCCAGCTGCAGCAATGCCAGCACTCGCGTGGCACGCGAGGGTGCTGACAACCAGGAAAGTGTGTCAAGAGGAGAGCTCTGTCACCCAGGGATGTGCAGGGAGTCCTGAAATCAACAGGGTGATGGGGCAGCCGAGGAAATGCCTAGAGCCAAGGGGCTGAGGCAGGCAGGAAGGTTCAGAGCAGCTTGGGAGCAGAGGAGAGGGAGCCTAGGACTGGGAAAGCAGGGGGCTGCAGGACTGGATGGAGCAGTGCAGAACCTGGGGCTGAGACAGCAGGGGCCATGGGTTGGGGTTGAGGGCCCTGGGTATGAGAAGCATTGAGACAGAGGGACAATGAGTGCAGCTAGCTCACAGCTGGGACAGCAAGGGCTGCGGGTCTGGAGAGAGGGGCACTGTGCTGGGCAGGGAGCCTGGGTCTGGGGACAGCAGGGGTGGTGGGTGCAGTTTGCAGGGCACCATGAGAGGTGAGGAGAGAAGGGGCAACCTCAGGCCTGGCTCTGGTGGGGGAAGGTGTGGCCCACAGGTCTAACTCGCAGAGGCAGGGGCCCAGGCACAGGCAGGGCAGCACTGCACCATGCCGCAAGGCTCACTTTTCATGCCGTCCAGGTCGGCGGATGCCAGCATCTGGGCCTCGGCCTCGTCGGTGGGCACGCGCTGATAAGCTGCACTGTCCAGTGTGGTCATGCTGCCGATGCACATCCGCTCCTTCAGGTCATAGCTCACACGCTGCCCACTCACCACCTGGCTCCAGGGCTTCCGCTTGTCCCAGCCCCGTGACAGGCACTCCCTGGGCCCCGGGAGGCTGCAGAGACAAGCAGGTGCCTGGCAGCGGCTAGCAGCATGGGGAGGAAGGGGGAGGCACTCCCAACCCAGCTCCCTTGCAGGCACTCCAACCTCCACCAAGGGTGGAGGTCTTTGGCCCCAGGCCTGGCAAAACCATGCATGGCCCTAGGCATGCCAAGGTCTTTCTCCAGGAACACCCAACTTACAGCCAGGAATGGCCCCTGCCGCTGCCAGGAGACCTGCTCCCTTCCCAGTGGTGAAAGAGGCCTCACAGCCACCAGGCTCACAGTGGGCCCAGGCCTGGTCTGCAAGCCCTAGCGCTGTGGCCCTGCCCATGGGTCAGGAGCCAGGCACAAGAGAACAGGGAGGGAAAACAGACAGCCCCACCCCTCACCATGGTGCCCAGCAGTGCCCCCAGAGCCCTGACCTGGGGACCAGCTGGTGCCTGGGCAGGGTGTATGGCCTCCAGCATTGCCTCTCATCATGTACCCCAGCCCCATCAGCCTGTGGGACGACAGCGAATGGGATGCAGAAGGTAGGGAGCCCACCATGTTGGCATGTACACCAGGCAGCAATGGAGCCTGCCCAGGCCATGCTGCTCACCTGTGGAGCGAGGCTGGGCTCCGGTCCTGAAGAAGGTGGGTGAGACGCAGCCTAGGGGACAGGACACCGCACTCCTCATCCACGTGGAACCACGTCGTGGCTGTGGCACTGTAGGCGTCATCCTCGTCACTCCCGATGGTGAACTGTGGAGAGGAGACCCTGGGAGCTCGGACCAGCCTTGACTTGAGGGCAGCTACCAGGCTCAAGCTCACAGCTTCCCACCCACCCTGCTGTGGAGAACATACCCCTGTCCCTAGACCAGCCGGGGCACCAGTCTGCGGGAGCTTGCCAGCTCCCCCCCACAGCCTTGCCTTTGGCTTGCCAGGGGACCCCAGTCTGGGAGACGCCTCCTTCCCTGGGGCCTCTGTCTCCGACTCCGGGGAGGCCACCTTCTCCAGGGCCTCCTCGGCCTCCGATTCGCCGTCCTCCTCCTCCTCTTCTTCCTCCTCCTCCCCTGCCTCCGTGCCCTCCTCATCCACCTCCTGGATGGTGGGGGTGACCTCTGAGGGGGGCACCGAGGTCTTCTTCTTCTTTCGTTTCCTCCTCTTCCTCCGGCTGGCACGGGGGTGCCGCTTCGGGAACTTGAGGGCAGGTGGCAGGTGGGTGGAAAGCGGGTGGTGGATGTGGTGAGAGGTCTGACGATGGACTGAGAGACAGCAAGAGTGCGGCAGTCATAAGAACACGAGAACTACCATTTCCTGGGTCACAGACCCACATTGCCCCACCTCCTGCAGCATACCTACAGGCTGGGAAACTCCCTTCTCATCAGCACAGAGGCAGAAAAGGATCTTGGAGTCGCTATTGATTCCAAGATGAACATGGGCCGCCAATATGGGGACACGGTCAGGAAGGCCAACCACACCTGGTCACGCATCCACAGATGCATCATGAGCAGGTCCAAGCAGGTGATCTTCCCCCTTTATGCGGCACTGGTCAGGCCGCAGCTGGAGTACCGCATCCAGTTCTGGGCGCCGCACTTCAGGAGGGATGTGGGCAGCATGGAGAGGGTCCAGAGGAGGGCCACCCGCATGATCAGGGGTCAGCAGGGCAGGACCTACGAGGAGAGGCTAAGGGACCTGAACCTGTTCAGCCTCCACAAGAGGAGGTTGAGAGGGGATCTGGTGGCTGTCTATAAACTGACCAAGGGGGACCAGCAGGCAATGGGAGAGTCCCTGTTCCCTTGAGCACTACCAGGAGTAACAAGGAATAACGGCCATAAGTTGACTGAGAGTAGATTCAGGCTAGATATTAGGAGGTGCTACTTCCGTCAGGGTGGCTAGGATCTGGAACCAGCTTCCAAGGGAAGTGGTGCTCACTCCTACCCTGGGGGTCTTCAAAAGGAGGCTAGATAAGACACCTAGCTGGGGACGTTTGACCCCAGCATCCTTTCCTGCCCATGGCAGGAGATCGGACTTGATCTGCTCAGGTCCCTTCCGACCTGACCAAGTATGAAACTATGAAACTATGCACTGGCTCCATGGCAGGCTACAGCCAGGCCTGGATCTGACGAGTTATTGGCAGAGGTACTCCTCTACTGGGCACCTGCTCTGGGCTGTGGCCTGGCCAGGATGCTGCCCGTGGGTCCTTTTGCTCCCACTCTGGCTTATCAGGGGAGCTTGCTGTTTGTTTCTCTGCATCTGCCCAGCCCCGGCTCTGCTGAGGAAGCTGTGAGTAGGAGTTGGGACTGTGGGGGGCAGGTGGGTTGCAACTTCTCATGCTTCAGCCAACGGGCAGAGCTCTGGTTCCTTCCTTCAACCTGCTCCTCAGTCGTTTGAGTCAAACAGGCACAAACCAAACCAAAGAGGTCCAGGAGCAGCTGATGGACCCCCCCCCCCAAACTCTGCTGCTGCAGCTCTCTCTCCCTTGCTCTTTGCCACAAACCCCCAGGGTGGCCAGACCTGAACTACTCCAGAAACAAGAGGGAAAACAAGACTCTGCAGGTCTAAAACCACACAAGCCCCCAGGGCCTTTTCTCCAACCCCCAGTGCTAACAGGGCTGCGAGGCTGGGTTTTTCCTTTGTTGGTTCACAGAGAAGTCATAGAAAATGCAGAGAAGTGGAGCTGGAAGGGACCCACATAGATCATCCTGTCAAACCCCTGCAAGAGGCAGGATCATCCCTGTCCAAACCAGTCTACCCTCTTATCACAGCTACTGTCAACCCTGACACAACACAACAGCCAATGTCCCCTGAGACAAATGGCGTGGGCTGGACAGAGCAGGTGCAGCCTCCGAGCCACTGGCCAGAATCAAGAGTCTGCAGTTCTCAGCCCAGACCTGAGCTGGTAGCAGGTGGGCGTCAAGCCTCGTGGGCACCGTGCCTGGCCTTTGCGCTCCACTGACGGTGGACACAGTACCCCCACAGGGACACCCATCTCAGAGCTGCTGGGACCCGACTCCCCTCTCAGCTCAGCCCCTCCACCTGCTCCACCCCCCTGTGAGCAGCTCCTCCCCGCTTCCCAAGCCCCACTCTCCTGCCCCCCTCTCTTGCATGGCCCCTCCGCCTCAAAAGCTCTGCTCAGCAGCAGCTCAGTCATAGACTCGGGCACTGAGGGCCGGAAGGGACTTCAGGAGATCACATCGAGTCCAGCCCTCTGATCAGTGCAGGACCAGCCCCAACTACATCATCCCAGGTAAGGCTTTGTCTAGCCAGGTCTTAAACACCTTCAAGGATGAAGATTACACAACTTCTCCGAGTAACCCATTCCAGCGCTTTACTATCTTCCTGACGAGAAAGTTTTACCTAATATCCAACCTCAACTTCCCTTGCTGCAGCTTGAGCCCATTGCTCCTTGTCCTGTCATCTGCCCCCACTGAGAACAGCCCAGCTCCGTCCTCTTTGCAACCCCCTGCAAGGAGTTGAAGGCTGCTATCGAATTCCCCTCAGTCTTCTCTTTTCCAGACTAAATCAGCCCAGTTCCCTCAGCCTCTCCTCACCAGTCATATCTCCCAGCCCCCCTAACCATTGTCGTTATCCTCCACCCGATATTCGCTGCCTCTCTTAAATCTGTCTTCAGCCTGAAGAGGTATTGACACAAGGAAAGAGCCCACAATAGCTACAGTGCAGCAACTGTCCCAGGCTCGCTCTCTGCGGGAACCTCCATCCCACGCTGCAAACTCCTCTGTACCAACCGGCCAGGACATTGGCAGGGGATTAAATGACAGCACGAAGATTCACTGCATGTGGAAAAGTCTCCACAACAGGAGACGGTGAGGAGCAGCCACCAAACTTCGCTCACTCCCACCTGGTTCTGAAGGAGCTCCCTGTGCACATGAGACCCACCCCGATTCAGGTTACTGTTCTGACTCTCAGAGGCAGGAGCAACACTGGAGCTGTCTGCCTGCAGGCTCAGGAAGATGGCGGGGCTTGGGGCCGTCACTGGAAATGTGCTTGTCGCCACAAGGCCAGCAGCTTAAACCTTGAAACCCTGCTGAAGAGGCGGGGCTGGTCCCCGCCATGCAGATGGAGAAGGAAGAGGGGCTGCCAAGGCCACGGGCATACAGTAACGTGGATGGGAGCGGGGACCCATTTTGTGAACAGGAAGAGGCAGGGTCAGGCAAGGGGCTGCCAGCACCAGGACTGGGCTCACACAGCCACTTTGTGAGCAGTTGCAGCAAAGGGGCAAATGGGAGAATGGGGCTGCAGAGCGCGCTCAGGAAGAGACGGTGCCCGGGGTGGGGGTGGGACACTTTGGGCTAAGGGGCAGTACCGGGCATGGGGCAGGAGGGGTTCGACCCTACGTACATTCAAAATCTCTTTCATTGTAGCTGCGTTGCTGCTTCTCCAGGTCTCTTGCTGCCGACTTGCTTATCAGGTCCCCGAACCTCTTGATGGACAAGGTCTTATCCAAGTCCTCGTCGTCCTCGGCGCTGGCAAAGCCTCTCTTGGCCCCATTGCCTCCCTGTGCAGAAGCCACCGGGGAACAATCAACCCCTGCAGCTCTCTGCCACCCCCAAGCCCCGGCGCCCTGTGGACGCCTCGTGCTGCACTCTGGGGCTACGTGGGACCCTTGCCCACGCTGCTGCAGCTCCATCCTGGGCACAGGGCCCAGCACCCAGGCCCAAGGCATCCCCCACCACCACACTGTTCTGATAGGCAGCAAACCCATCCAGCAGCAGGAGGCTCCCTTCCCTCACCCCAAGCTGCTGCCCTCCCTGTGGAGCCAAAGTGAATTTTCCTCCCCAAGTTCCCTTTGCAAGTGTGAGACAGGGACCCTGCCCCCTCTCTGCTGGTGCCCCTTGCCTTTCCTGGGCCCCCCTCCGTGACCGGGCCTTGTCCCTAGCCTCAGGGGCTAGGACCTGCTGTCCCTCTGCCCTTTGCCTCAGGTGCAGGTGCCTCTGCTCTGCTGCCCTGCGCAGAGCTGCTGCTTCAGCCCCGTCCACCACCCGTGCGACAGCAACTGGGAAAATTTTCCGTCAGCAAAGCCCGAAATGCCAGCGCTGAGCTGCTGTGGACTCCTCTGTTTCCATGGCAACGGGAGGAGGCCCAACTGTGACAGATCCAAGCCAGAGCAGGGAGCACAAGTCTGTGGCCCCGGCCCCTGGCTGGGAGAGAACAGCCTGGAGCCACCTGCAGACAAGCTCCAGCAGGGAGCAACGTGCATCTGGTGCCCCTCGCAGCTGCCCTGCCCCACCTCCACCCCCACGGGGGTTCACAGGGGAAGAACAGCGACGACAGTGCAGCTGGGACACGCAGCCCAGGCAGGGGCCTGGGCACACGGGCTCCCATAGGCAAGAGCATCTGCAGAAAGACCGTTCCTCAATCCTACGTGTCTCGGTGTCTGGTTGTCTGTCTGTAGCCTCCCTGAGCGGCGTTCGCCACAGAACCTGGGGGTTAGCTGCCACGAGGCAGCCCTTGGGGCACCCGGCTCCAGCGACAGAGCCCCAGTTGGACGCCACCTGATGGTGGTGCTTGCACCTGGGAGGCCCAGGACCCGGGGGGCTGCCTGGTTCCCTCCTCACCTGCTGCAGGTTGACGAAGACCACTTCAGCAGGGGGGGACTCTCCAGCTGCCATTGTGGTTCAGGGCTTCGGGGCCAGAGCAGTGGTCAACCCTTCTCTTTCTCCGCCAGGTGCCCAGCGAGTCTGAGGAGTGGCATCACCTGCAGAGAGGACAGGACATGGTGTCAGCAAGTGGACATGGACCTGCCAGGGGACGCTGACATGCCCACCCCATCCCGTCCCTGCCACGTGCAGGGATCTGCGCCTCACTCCCTCCCCTGCTGAATCTCCCCATGCCTTAGTGCCCAGCATGGCTTTGCACTGGGAAAACAGGCAGTTCCACAAGGGACTGCAAGTTGGGGAGAAGGCCTGGCCCCAACTTCTCCCTGCCCCCTCACAGGCAATTTGGCGCAGGGGCTGCGGAGCCCTGGGCTGTGAGGGCAGGATGGCACAACAGCGCGATGCTGTGCCGCAGACACCAAGTCTGGAAGCTCCAGAGGGGGCTGCAAGGGTCGTCAGTGGGACCCAAAGACATCAGGGGAACGGGCCGTGAACAGGCAAACGGGTTGGTGCTGCCCAATGAATGCGACACGTGTGCCAGGGGAAACTGTGCACAGCAAACAGGGGCCTGAGAGTCCCCATGGACGGTTCCTCTGTGTAACCGCAGAGGAAGGCAGCAAACCAGGGGACGTGATGCAGGAGAACAGGGTGAACAACAGATCACAGCACAGTGACCCCATTTTATCAGCCGAGGGTGCAGCCCCACGAGGGACTCCACTGCAGCACTGCCCCTGTCTCCAAATGGGCAGGGCAGCGTTACAGGCAAGGTAGATGGGCACGGGGAACATTACCGGGAGAGGGGATGATCGGGAGGGGCGAGGGCAGGAGTGGGCACCGCGAAGGAATGAACAGGGAAGACAAGGGAGCCGGGGCTCTGTTGCATCCAAGGAAACTAAAAGCTGAAAATACAAACAAATTAAACACGAAAATCTTTTTTTCCTGAGACGTCACTGAGGCAAAAAAGCTCAGGGAAAGGTTCTAGCTGCTTTCAGATGCTGATCAGCTCATGCCAGTCTGGTCTGTCGTCCTCCCCCACCCCGCCCCGGCTCCATACGCTGCTCCTTCTCGGGCTCAGATTGCTCCTGCAGGTGTAGAGGCTGGTGGCAGGAAAGGCCCACGCAGGCAAACTGAGCCGCCTCGTGGTGCCCGCGCCAGTACAGATGGAACAGGAGACACGTCTGCAACGCGATACAGCTGCAAAGCAGCGTGTGTGCTTCTGAGCCGTGCAGACAGGAGATGACTGTCCCCATCTGTGCGGCTCCAGCGCAGCCGTGCACGGGGCACCGTGTGCGATTCCAGGCACCACCGTGCCAGGAAGGCACTAGGAACAGGCATGCAGTCTGGTGTACTGGCCGAGGGGAAAAGGAGCGAGCTGGGGGCTGTGCCAGGTGCACCGGACACAGGTAATTTAGACTGGGGAAGAAGGAAAGGCTCTTGTGAGGGAACTGACAACGCTGGACGACCAGGGAACACAGGGCCGCACATGTTCTGGGTGAAACCCTGGGTTCCCCAAAGCCAAAGGAGCTTTTTCCACGCAATTCAAGGGAGCCAGAAAGAATAAAACAAGTCCTGCATGCACCTGCCTGGGCTCTGTGTTAGCCAGCGTCCCTCAGGCACCAGACCCAGACAGCTCAGGAGAAACACGCCCGTCGCCCTCCCAAAGTCCGAGAACCAAACACCAGGTGCAACGGCCCGGAGGAGACACGAAGTGTTTCAGGGCAGAGCAGACCACCAGGCACCTTCCCCTGGGAACTGCCATCAGTCCTAGTCACCTCATCCTGGTCTAAAGGGCTCAGAGATGGGCAGCCAAAACGAGGATCGACTGAAGAGACCCCAGCTGCTCACTTGAAGAGGGAGCACAGCTGTGTGCGACCCCCGAGAGCTTAACACAAGAACAATTAGCCACTCGGTTGAAGAGCGAAGGACACTTTAATACTGACAAAGCGAGCGCTTTATCACACAAGGCAAACTTAGCTGGAGGAGCTCATCTCTGCAGCACATCCAGGCTGAGGGTGAAGACAAACAAAGGGTCTGGGATGCGCGCCCCTCCTAGGAACATCCCCCGGCCCGCTGGAAGCCCCTGAAGAAATGGCAGGGCTGCAAACTTCCCGGCCTCTGGCCAAGGGGGCTGCAAAGGGTTTCCCTGCCGGGGGCGTCATGTCTGTGCTCGGGGCTGGGCACCCTTCTCCGTTGCGGGCGGCTCCAAGCAAGCTGGGGACGCGCCACTGGCTACACAGATGCCAGCCTCGTGTCTCCTGCTGTGCCCCACGCCGGGACGTGGACGAGACCCCAAAGGGCCGGCCTGCGAGGGGACGAGGAGCGAAGCGTACCGCGCGCAGGCAGCGATGACGCCGGGCACGTGCCAGCGGTCTACGGGCTCCGCGCAGGAACGGCACGGACGGGCCACGTCCTTCGAGGCCGAGACGGGGCGACAGGGGGATGCGGCTGAAACTGTCACTGGGGCAATCTGAGCTGAACGAGAGCAGAGGTGGTGGCAGTGGGTCCCACGGCCTGCCTCCGCCAGGCGAAGGACGCAAGAATGAGTCAAAACACGTGAAACGAGGAGACCTTGCTCCCTCGCACACCGCCCGCGGCTCTCCTGAGGGCAGGAGCCGACAGCACCGGGCAGGATGACCGCCGGCCGGCCGGACTCCAAGCGTCCCATCTTCCCGGCACGCGGGGCACGCGGCTCGGCTCGGCTCCCAGCTCTCGCACGCGCACACTTGGCTCCGTGCCCGGCCTGGGCACACAGGAGCCCGCCTCGCCTCGCCCCGCCCCGCCCCGCCGGCGACGCCTGCTC
>NW_005842829.1:443805-444107 GCF_000455745.1 Alligator sinensis | reverse complement strand
GGGAGGGGGGCCCGCCGCTCCGCCGGGGGTTGGGGATGCTATGGCAACGCGGAAGTAAAAAGGCGCCGCTCCGCCGGGGGTTGGGGACTCTATGGCAACGCGGAAGTAAAAAGGCGCCGCTCTGCCGGCGGCTGGGAGCTCTATGGTACCGCGGAAGTAAGTGGGGCTGGTCCTTGCCCCCGCGGAGCCCGACGGCCCCCCCCTCCCCCGGGCCCGGTACCGCGGGGGTCACGGGGCGGCTCTGGCGCTGATGCCCCCTCCTCCCGCCGCTGCAGATGGCGTCGGCGGCCCCGGCGGAGACG
>NW_005842829.1:441991-443559 GCF_000455745.1 Alligator sinensis | reverse complement strand
CAAGGCCCAGGGAAGATGCGGCTCCACGCAAAGGCCTTGTGCTGCCCCGTGCGGGGTGTCTGGGCTGCTCCCCGAGCCGGCCCCGCCGCCCTCGCTGCGTCCGCCCTCGAGGGGGGCAGCTGCTGGCTTAATTCTCCCGTAGCCGGTGACCCTCCGGTGTGGGCAGGCCTGACCGGTGTCCCACGTAACCTGGGAGCTGAGCAAAGAGACTGGTGTCTGCCTGCGTCGCGCCGGCGCGCTTCGCATTGGGCACGTTCGTGCTTCCCTGAAGAGCTCGCCCGTCCCCCTTGACGAGGTGGGGAAAGCGGCCGGTGGGGCAGTGCTGTCCTAAAACGGAAAGGAGCGGGAAGCTCTTCCAGGGGGCTGCATCCCAGACGGGCTCTGACACCAGTTTCGGAGAGATGAGACGACCGACTCGATGCCTTGGCACGGTGCTCCCAGTTGCTTTGTTGTTTAAATGCCTGGTAGCAGACTGGGTCCGTGGTACAGCGTCCCTGCGCCGCCCGTGGAGTGAGCCTCGCAGCAGAGTTAACGTGTTCTCAGCCCTTGTTCTCGCACCTGGAAGCATCGCGATTACTTGGGCAGCATCAGTGTTGCTTTATGACTTCAGCATCTAGCACGTGTGTGCGTGTGCGTGTGTCCGTGTGTGTATACGGGCCAGCAAGCTAAGACTGCGATGCCACGCACCGCTCCATCCGCCGGACAGTAGCCTGGTATCAGAGGAAAGGACCTCTGCTCTAAAGCGCCCTCACGCTGGGGCAGGGGGCCGCAAGGTTGGTTATGGATGGGACTGCAGAGTCACCGTGGGGAGGTAGGTAATGGTTGGATCTCGTTCGCAGGAGACCTCGTTTTAGATGGCACGAGCACTTTGACCTTGTTCACCTCTACTCTTCAGCATCTGACTCATGTCTTTGAGCAGCATCTCGTGTCCCGGAACCAGAACCATGGCTTCGTTGCACTTCCCTCGCACCCTGCTGACACATCTGCCATCCTCCAGGCCCAGTTCCTCTTTGATGTCTTGCAGAAGACGCTTTCCTTGAAGGTTGGTACCAAAAAGGGGGCCTTGTGGCTTGAATGGGAGGAGTGGGAGTTTGGTGACTCATAGGGATGGCCGCCTGTATGGAGACTAGTGCCACCCTGGCATGGCCTCATCTGAGCATGATGGTGAGTCTTGTGTCATAGAATCATAGAAGTCGGGTCGGCAGGGACCTTGCAGATCTTCAGGTCCGACCCCCCTGCCTGGGCAGGAAGAAAAATGGGCTCAAGTGACCCCAGCCAGGTAGGCATCAAGCTGCTTCTTAAAGACCCCCAGGGTAGGAGCCAGCACCACTTCCCTTGGAAGCTGGTTCCAGATCCTAGCCGCCCTGACTGTGAAGTAGTTCCTACGGATGTCTAATCTAAACCTACTCTCCAACAACTTGTGGCCGTTATTCCTTGTTATCCCGGGGGGCGCTGGGGGAAACAAGGTCTCCCCCAAACCCTTCTGGTCCCCCCTAGTGAGTTTATAGACGGTCACCAGGTCCCCCTCAGCCTTCTCTTGTGAAGGCTGAACAGGTTCAGGTCCCGTC
>NW_005842829.1:428604-441858 GCF_000455745.1 Alligator sinensis | reverse complement strand
AGAGGGGGAGGATCACCTCCTTGGCCCTACTCGAGATGCACCTGTGGATGCCCGATAGGGTCCGGTTAGCCCTGACGACTGTGACCTTGCATTGTTGGCCCATGTTCATCTTGGAATCAATGATGACTCCAAGATCCCTTTCTGCCTCCGTGCTCTCAAGAAGGGAGTTTCCCATCTTATAAGTGTGCTGCTGGTTACTACTGCCCAAGTACAGCACCCTGCACTTGTCCGTATTGAAACGCATCCTGTTTTTGTTAGCCCACCCCTGCAACCTATCCAGGTCTTTCTGCAGTCTTTTCCTCCCTACTAGCGTGCCCACCTCACCCCAAATTTTGGTATCATCAGCAAATTTGAACAGGTTGCTTTTCACCCCGTCATCCAAATCGCTGATAAAGAAATTGAACAGCGTGGGCCCAAGGACCGAGCCCTGTGGGACTCTGCTGCCTACTTCCCCCCAGGTCGAATATGACCCGTCCGCCACCACCCTCTGAGTACGACCCTTCAGCTAATTAGCAATCCATCTGACCGTGTAGGCATCGATGCCACAGTCGCCTAGATTTTTAATGAGGATGGGGTGGGAGATGGTGTCAAAGGCCTTGCTGAAGTCCAGAAAGACTACATCCACGGCGACACCTGCATCCAATGCATTTGTGACCTGATCGTAAAAGGCAATCAGGTTGGTCTGACATGACCTGCCCCTAATGAAACCGTGCTGGTTGCCCTTGAGCGTCATCCCCGATGCCAGCCCGTCACAGATGTGCTCCTTGATGATCTTCTCAAAGAGTTTCCCCAGGATTGAGGTAAGACTGACAGGCCTATAGTTGCCCGGGTCCTCCCTCCTCCCTTTCTTAAGTGAGTATGCGTGTCACTCGGATACTTGGCTCTTTCTTTCTGAGGGGCCAAGTGGACCTTTGGGGCATTGCCGTGGCCTCTGTTCTGTCATTAAAATGGTATCATAGGAGGCTTTGCAAAGTTAAAACCCAGACCTCAGAGTTTCCTGAATGCCAGTCCTTGGGGAAGACCTTAAGGTTAAATCCTAGAATGAGAGCCTCCCATCCCTGGTCCCTGGGCGTGGGTGAGGCTGATTTTTGCATAAGCCTGAAGGGAGTCGGCTTCCTATTGTCTGTCCACTTCCCCAGAGATTGCATCCACACCCCACCCGAGGAGCTGCTCCTGCTTCCTCAGGTGTGTGAGAGCCTGGTTACACAGTGGCTGCTGTAGTGGTGTCTTCCGGGAGGGGCTGTCAGTGATGCCCTGGAGCTGGGCACTGTAATTCTAGGCTGAAACAGATGGGTTGGAGTGGAGGGCGGGAGCAAGGGGGAGTTACAAGCACCTTTGACACAGGAGCTGCAGGGAAGGTTTGGCACTAAACATACAAGGGTGCTGCTGGGGGGTGATAACAGTGAGGGGATGAAAGGGGGCTGTGGAGGCATCTTGGAGACGGGCCTTGTTAATTGTTGTGGAACAGCCGCAGCCCCAGAGGGAGGATGTTCCCAGAGATGGGGCCCGAGAGCACTAAGGGCTGCAGGTTGTGCTGCACTACAGCGCTTTTTCTCCTCCCCAAGATGCTCTTAGGGGGTGGGAACGGGATGTTAATTAGCTTGGAAGTCTCTGTGCCCTTGGAGGAAGGGAGGGTCTGGTGGCAGTGGCCTCCTGAGATGGTAAATCCTTGGGGTACCCAGACTAGAGGGGCCAGGGCGCTGTCAGGAGGGCAGGGAAATGAGTTAATCCAGAAAATGTTCTGCAGCCTGTGCTGGTGTTGGAGCCATTTGTTATATCAGCGGGACCAAGTACTGGAAGGGCAGCACCCCTGTGACAGGGCAGTAACTGATCTGTTTGGAGAAACCAGCTGACAGACTCGGCGGTGGCAGCAGTCTCTCGGAGTCGAAGATGACATCCATCAGGCTTGATGTGTCCTCAGGTGACTGAGGAGCCCGATTCTGGACACGCACTCCTCAGCAACAGGGGCATGTTGTTGCATGGGGGAGTGGGATTCACAGCCCTGGGTTGTTCTCCTTCTCCTGCTGCCACCGCCACCGTTCTGCCTTAGTATCGAGTCGTTGGGCCTCAAAGTGGTGCGTGCCTTGGTGGACCAGGTGGTGCCACACCGAACAGTCAGCAGCTTGCTCCTCCCAGCTGTTGGTGTCAATGCCTCTGTTTGAGGGTGACCTTGAGTGCGTCTTTGTATCATTTCCTTTGGCTGCCCTTTGAGTGTTGGCCAACGGAGAGCTGGGAAAAGAGAATCTGGCGAGGAAGGCAGGTCTCAGACATCCGGACGCAGTGGCCTGTCCATCGGAGTTGATTTCTCAAGAGCAAGGCTTCGATGCTGGTGGACGCAGCTTTGTGGAGGATGCTCGCGCTGGTCCAGCAGTCCTCCCATTTGATCCCCAGGATTCGAACCAAGCACCGCTGGTGAAAGCTCTTGAGGATCTTAATTTGATGTCGATAGACAGTCGAGATTTCACTGCAGTAGAGGAGGGTGGTCAGCACGACAGCCTTGTAAACCAGCTCCTTCATTGACTTCCGAAGGTGTCTATTTTCAAAGACATGTTGTTGCAGCTTGAAGAAGACGTCGCTGGCGCAGCTGACCCAGAGCTGGACTTCTTCATCGATGGTAGCCCGTTGAGAGAGGTGGTTGCTGAGATAGGGAAAGTGCTCCACGTACTCCAGAGCCTCCGTGTCTACATAGATAGCACAAGGGAAATTCAGCTGGCCTGGGGAGGGTTGATGGAGAACCTTTGTCGTGGTGATATTCAAGAACAGACCAAGTCTCTTATACGAAGCGTTGAAGAGATCTAAGGTCGCTTGCACATCCTGTGCAGAGTGAGCCATCACATAGCAATCATCCGCAACCTGAAGGTCGTGGATGTCTTTGGTGAGTTTCGTTTTTGTCCGGAAGTGCCCAAGATTGAAACGCTTCCCATCCAGTCGATACTGGATACTGATGTCAGATGGTAGATCATTTCTGATGAGGTGAATGATGATGGTCAGGTAGATGGTGAACAGGGTGGGGGTGATCACACAACCCTGTTTGACCCCGTGGAAGGCATCGGTTTCAGATCTTCCACTCAGGACAGTGGTGGTCATATCATGCATGAGCCTCAGCATGGTGATAAACTTCAGCGGGCAGCCAAGGTGTTGAAGGATGGTCCACAGAGCTTCACGATTTAAGGAATCCAACGCCTTGGTCAGGTCAATGAAGAAGAGGAACAGTTTTTGATTTTGCTCCCGACATTTTTCTTGGATCTGCTTGGCGACGAAAACCATGTCTGCAGTGCCCCGGGATGGTCGGAAGCTGCGCTGGGTTTCTGGAAGGATCTCCTCAGCGACGGGATGAAGGTGGTTCAGGAGGATGCGGGCCAGGATCTTGCCTGCAATGGACAGGAGGGAAATCCTCCTGTAGTTCGCACAGTCAGATTTGTCCCCCTTCTTGTAGATTGTCACAATGGTCGTGTTCCTGAGATCCCTGGGACAGACTAGTTGAGATCCGGTAGACGGACTAGTTTGTAGATGATGGCACAAGTGAGAGGGCAGAGGGCTGGGTCAACAGCAAGGCGAGGGGGATGGGCCTGGATTAGCAGCATGGGATCAAGGGCAGTGCTTCAAGTTAGTGCTAGTCAAGTATCTTGTCAGTATTTGCATTATGCAGCAGGGCTATGGGAGGGAGGCTTGCTGTATCTATTTGGACAGAAGCTGTTCTGCGACCGGCTGCTGCTGGGCTCTTGCAATGGCAGCTGTGGTGTAGAGAGCTGTCATGTTGAGGAGGCTGGCTGTACCAGCCACCGCCCACCGCTGCTGCCAGATGCTCTTGCAGTGACCTGCAGCTGCCAGCATGAGATCATGTATATGCCCACGCGTTCTCAGTGGCTCCTAGTGCTGTGCTGCCAGGTCATGGCGTGTGCTCTGGGGCCGCGGCAGCCAGCAGAATGCGCATGAGCATCTCCACGCGTCCTCCATTAGCAGAAGCCTCTATGCTCAGCAGAGAGGCGGTTGCTGCTGGCAGAAGGAGCCCTGCGGCACAGGAAATTTGGGCATGGGTGCAGTGGAGTTCTGAGATCTGGTGTGCCAGTGGTCCTGCTGGGACCTAACCCCAGAGGGTTCTGGCTGGAGGGTCCTGCCCCTCTGCTGAAAGTCAGGCCGACACCAGATCTGGAGTCCAGAAGGAATTTTCCCTCTTGTCAGATTCGTATAAATTTGGGGGGTGGAGGTGGTGGGGGTTGCCATCCTCTGTAGCAGGTGGCATGGCCTCTGCCTGGGATCTTTCAAGTGTATATTAACACCCCTGGCGGCAGCAGGATGTTGGCTTCCACAGCCCCCGGCTCTACCTGTGGCAGGGTCGGGTATGATTCGTAGATTGTAGAGTCGGAAGGGACCACAATGGATCATCGTGTCCGACCCGCTGCCCCTGGCAGGAAAGAGGACCGAGGTCAGATGACCCCAGCCAGGTGACTGTCTAGCCTCCTCTTGAAGACTTCCAAGCTAGGTGATAGCACCACCTCTCTTGGAAGCCCATTCCAGATCGTGGCCACCCTTACTGTGAAAAATTTCTTCCTAATATCTAATCTAAATCCCCTCTCAACTATTTTACACCCGTTATTCCTAGTCAGTCCCTGGGGCGCCTTAGTAAACAGCGCTTTCCCTATTCCCCGTTGACCTCCCCTAATAAATTTATAGGTGGCCACAAGATCTCCCCTCAGCCGTCTCTTGTGAAGGCTGAAGAGATTCAGCGCTCTCAACCTCACGAAGGTCTATCACGAAGGTCAGTCATGTGAGTGGCCCTCCTCTGGACCCTCTCGAGATTCCCCGCATCCCTCTTGAAGTGCAGCGCCCAAAACTGGACACGGTACTCCAACTGTGGCCTGACCAGAGCCGCATAGAGAGGGAGCATCACCTCCTTTGATCTATTAGTCATGCACCTGCTAATGCATGACAAGGTGCGATTGGTCTTGTTGATGGCCTCGTTACACTGCCGGCTCGTGTTCATCTTGGAGTCAGTTATGGCTCCAAGATCCCCCTCTGCCTCTGAGCTGCTGAGAAGGACACTCCCTAACCTATAGGTGTGCTGGGGGTTCCTCCTTCCCAGGTGAAGTACCTTACACTTATCTTTATTAAATTGCATCCTATTTCTCTCTGCCCCTTGATCCAACCTGTCTAGGTCAGCCTGAATCTGCTCCCTGCCCTCCGGTGTACTAACTTTGCCCCATAACTTGGTATCATCAGCAAACTTGGAGAGGGTGCTCTCCACGCCCTCATCCAAATTGCTGATGACGAAGTTTGGTGGTGTTGGGTGATGCTAAGAGGTCGGACACTGTTTGTCTGGGCTGGTTTGGACAAGCTCGGGGCTGAAAGTCCCTTCTAGTCCCGTGGCTCTGCAATTCTGTCGGTGAAGTTCTGCAGTGCAGATGAAGCCCTGGATGTTGGCTCCTTGCAGCACGGCAAACATCCTATGACTTTCCTTTGGTCGCATGTCACCAGTGCAGTGCCATGGCTGTGTAAATTCAGTGTGAGCTCTGGCCCCTGCTCCCAAGTCCTCAGTCTGGGATGACTATCATGCTGCTGACATGAATACAATACCTTGAATGGCCCAGTCTGTCTCATGTGGTTGCAGCTTGTGGCTTCCTTTGCCCTGTGCTGCACTGGGAGGTGCATGCACCACCTCCCACTGCTCAGCTGAGTGGATGCTGGCACTGCTGGGAGCTGTAGTGCAGGCTTGGGACCCAGTGCAGGGGCCGTGTGGACGGCACTGCTCTAGGGCAGCTGGATGGAAAGGCTGATCAAGAGGGTGGGGAGCAGTTAATCCAGCTGAACTCCCCCCTGTGCTGACACTGGTACAGCCATGTGGGGAGGAGGGGGAGCCCTGATCTCTCCCAGGCAAGGCTTTGCTCTCCAATACTGTGTCCGGTTACCTGCGGTGTCTGGACTGGATTAGACTGGGCTTATTCATGAATTGTCTGGGCTGCTGTTTGTAGCAGCCACAGTGATGCCAGGGCTGTTGTTCCCGACCATGCCTGAGGCAGCAAGTCTGGAGGTGAGGCAAAAGCACCCCTCGCTGAGCACTGAAGCCAGAGGGAGGTTGGTGGGGTATGGGGCTGTGAGGAGCAGGGTGGATCTGCAGTGTCGGTGCTGCAGCTCTTGTTTCCTGAGGGTTGGAATGACTCCTGGTTTGCTCCCTCCAGCTCATTCACACCCCAAGCTCCGTGCCACAGGCAGCTGTGAAGATCTTTCCCTTCAAGTCTCTCCGACGCCTGGAGGTGAGTGCACAGGGTGCCCTGTGTAGCTCTCTGGGACAAGTCACCTGGTGGCTGGACAGTATCCTGGCTTTTCAGTCTGGCTCCCACAGCACTGGGTGTAGAGTGAGGGGTAGGGGGGCTGTCGGCTGCAGCTGGGAGGTGGCAGCTCTAGTGTGGCTGGGCTGGGCCTGGGCTGGGCTGGGCTGGGCCAGCCAGTCCGCTGGCTGTGATAGTTCCTCACTGCGTTATGTCTCGGCACCACCGCAGCTTAAGTCCGTCCCTCTGCACTGCCTCCGGGGGCTGCGGTTTGTCTACTCCCAGCTGGAATCGTTAACATGCTGCAAATGCATCAGCACCCTAGAGGTGAGCCGGGCTCTGGCCTTGGGCTGGGCTTGGGGATCCTTTGCTTAGCCCTGCAGGCCTCTGGGTGGGGCTGGGGGCTGTGTGGGGGGGATTGATGGAACTGCCTTGTCTGTCAACATTCTGTAAAGCTCTTTCCGTCCCTCCGCCCTGCCCAGGGAGCTGGCTCTGATTGCAGCCGGGGCAGGCAGTGCTAGCGAGATGCTGATGCCTGCAGTCTTGTGGGTGGCAGGGGCAGGTTTCCTTGCCCCCCGGTTACAGGCATTTCAGTCTCTGGCCACTCGAGCAGCATTGGCTGCCATGAAGGCTTCTGCTGCCTTGCTGGGCCAGGGTTTCCTCATCTCCATGCTTCTCTGTTCTCCCAGGTCTCTGCCCGAGCGTGGCCTCCACGCGGCCTGGGCTGCAGCTGCCTGCAGGTGACACCTTGCCCCTGGGTCTGTGGGGTCCTAGCCAGCTTCCTTCCCAGTGGTGGTTGCAAGACTAACCCTGGCCAGGAAGAAGGGTGAGGCACGGGCCCTGCTGCCAGCCTGGGACTCTGCTGTCAGGCAGCGTTGACCTTGCAGCAGTGCTGTAGTCACAACCCCGGTCTGAGCTGCAGCCTCTGCTGGAGTGCAGAATGTGTGACTCTGGGACTGGGCTGGCTCTTGCAGAGGCTGATCTGAAACAGCTGCTAAATAGCTCTGTTATTCAATTTGCATCTGCAGTCCAGTGCCTTCAGGTAAGGCCTCTGGAGACAGATAGCTGCAGTCACCTGGGACCATGCCCTGCCCTGAGAGACTTTCTTGAAATATGCAGTTAGGGTTCTGCTACTCCCAGAGGAGCTGTGGGTGGCCAGCTGGTAGGTGTGGCTCTGAACAGTAGCACAGGCTTCAAGATGCAGCAGGGTAGCTCTGCATGGGGCCACCTGTTCTCTGGGACTGGTCTCTCTACCTCTGATAGCTGGTCCTTGATCCCTCCTCATCCTCACCTCCTTAGGAGATCATCTCAGCATGTGGTGGGGATCTGAGCTCGGCCCTTCCCTGGCTGGAGTTGCAGTCAGTCAACTTCGGCTACAACTTCATCACTGCTCTGGATGACTCGCTGGTGAGCAGGCCCCTGTTCCTGGGTCTGGGATTCCACCCGGTGTGCAGGGTGACCCGACTAGGAGGGTGTGGGACATGTGCATGCTGCTCAGCCTAGTGCTGCCAAGTGGGGTGCAGTTCCTGTTCCACAGCAGAGACGATTGCTTTCCATGGGGTCTGAGCAGGTTCCACAACAGCTGTTGCCCTCTCTCTTTTAGCAATTACTGAATGCCCTGAAAGTGTTGGATTTGAGTCACAACAGAATCCAGGACTGCGAGCACTATCTAACAGTGAGTCTCAGTGGTGCTGGGTTCCCTGCACATCTTCAGCCTTTCCCAGCCCTGCATTGTGCCTTGGGGGTTTGCTTGGATTTGCACCTGCTGTGCTGTTGTTGCCGCCGCACGTGGCGCCCCCCACCAAGCTCTTTCTGCTCTGTCTGCCCCTCCTAGCAGGGCAATAGGCTTTTTGCACCTTCTGCCAGGGGGAGGCAGGTGACACGTGGGAGACCACATCATGTAGCAGCTGTTATTCCAGCTGTGGCTTGTGGCTGAGGGAAGGCATTCCCAGCTCCTCTCCTCAGCACCACTAGACAAGAGGCAAGACCAGCCTCAGTCAGTGCTTCACATGTGTGCGGCACTGCCCCAGGCACATCAGGCTGGGCATGGATGAATGGTCTCCCGTGCATTGCTTTAACTTGTACCTTGAAATGGTGCTGCCTGGGGGTAGTGCCCTCACCCCCTCAAAGCCAATGAAGCCAGTGTTACCCATGCAGCCTCTCCTGTACCAGCAGCCGAGCTCTTCATGCTGCTGTGTCCTCTCCGTGTGGCTGTGGCCGTGCTACTGTAAGGGTATCTGTGCAGCGTCTGTAAGGGTATCTGTGCAGGGCAGACCTGAAGGGGATGGGGTGCAAATGGTGGGGTGCATCATCACTTGTAACATGACAGAGTGTTCTTCAGTTAGAAAGAAACTAGATTATTTAGTTATACAGGGGGCCTTGGGCTGAGTTACTTGGCTTAAGATCAAAGCAAAAATGAGTAACTTTGTTGGAACATGCAGTAATTTGCTATGTTGTCCATTATGTAAAGAAGGCAACAAGCTAACTAAAAATAATCAAAAGATGTTGTTTTGTTACTTCTGTAGTCATTAGAATTAAATGTGAGTTCAGTCTTGTCTCCAGATTTATAAAACACACTTTCTTGACAGAGTATGCAGTGCTTCACTGAAAGTTATTTCCATACCTGAATGAATGTTTACCAAAGCTCAGCATTTCCATGAGTTCATGTTTTTAGCTAGAGCTGAAAAGAAGTGGCAGGGCTGTGAAATGTGAGCTACTTTGAGAGAAGCAGGGAACGGACAGGCAGAAGACAGAAGAAAGGATGGTTGATTAATGGAACATGGATACCACTGAAAAGGAGAGGGGGGTATTAACACCTGTGGAAGAAGGGGTATGGAAGGAATTATAATGAGCCCTGAAGTCAGTTGACTCCAGGAATCAAACTGGGGGAGTGACTGCACCATCCACCCCTGCCATGCGGGATGTGGAAGACTGCAAGCTGCTGTGTCTGGGTCACGGTGAGTTGACGCTGTGACCCGGCCCCACTGCCCTCTGTAGAAATTGGCCTGTCTAAAACAGTAGAGCCTGGGATTCAGTCTCTGTGAGATGTGGACTCTGAAATATTAATGACTAATGAGGGCAGCCTCAGTGAAAAGTCAGTGGTAGCCTGGCTGCTCCTATAGAGTGAGGCTCTGAGCAGCTTTCCAGCAGGAGCAGCTGAGGCCAGCCATCTCACTAGCTGTGGGTGCTGCCTATGAAGTGGGTGCTGGGGCAGCCTGTGCTGCAGCTGCCTGCAGTAGCAGGGAGCCAGACTCTGACCTCTGCATGGCTTTTCAGTCCCACACTCCATCAGTGCCAATGAGAACTTGGACGTCCATGCAGAGAGCTCTTAACCCTCACCCAGGTGGGGCCACTTGGCTTTCTGGAAAAGAGCTCAGGCAGTGAATGGAGCTGAGTCAGAGCACTGCTTCTCTTGGTCCCAGGGGACATGTATCCCAGAGAGTCTCTTGACTGCTGCATGGTCGTGAGGAGGGGTGGCACAACGTGCTGGATGGGGTCTTGAGGCAGAGTGCAGCTCCTGCTCTGCCAGGCTCCCTTGTGACCTGGGACAGTCCCCCAGCCTCAGCCCACTGGCAACACTGGGAAATCACAGGATTATAAGTTGGGCTGGCAGGACCCTCACAAGGTCACAGCTAGTCCAGCCCCCTGCTCCAGACAGGATCGTCCCTGACTAAACCACCCCAGCACGTGTCCATCTGTCCAACCTGCCCTTGAAAATTCCCAGGGGTGGAGATTCCTGCTTCACTGGAGTCTTAGGAGCAGAAATGCCGTTGGTCGGATGCTCTGCTGCCTCTCTTCCCCTCTCCTGTCTTGAAAAGCAATTCAGCCCTTCCAAGCACAAATCTGTTATTAAATTACTTTCCTTACCTTTTATGCATTTCCTGCCTTGCTTTGTTTTGGGCTTAATGGTGGTTAAGACCCTGGGCCCCAAGTGTGTGTGTGCGCGCATGTGTGCACTTGAATATGGGGGTGCATGCGTAGCTGTGACACTGGGCACAGACCTGGCACAGGTTGCTGTAAAGTGCGTGAGGAGCCTCTGACAAAAGCTGCTGTAGGAGCCACAGTGACTCGGGGAATGCTCCAGCATGGAGACCTGGCCAGACGACAGCTGGCAAGTAACCGTGTTGACTGTGGGACCTCTCTTTCTCTAAACAGACCCTCACAGAGCTGGAGTACTTGAACCTGGCCTACAATTTCCTGTCCAAGGTGCCAAGCCTTGGGTTGTTCAGCCGGACCAAGCTGGTGACTCTGATTCTGCGCAGCAATGAGTTGGACAGTCTTCATGGTGAGCCCAGGAAAGGAAGGAACACGGTGCCAGCCCAGGCACAGGGAGGGCCTGAATCTGCTTCTTCTGCCCTTCCCATCCACAGGGGAGCTAGGACCCATTGCTGCCCAGATTTTGTTGGGCACCTGACCAGTGTAGCCTGTGGGGAGGCAGAAGGAAGGGCTCTGACGCTGGGTTTGGTCCTCCCTGGTCTCTGCAGGGGCAGAGCAGCTGGTGAACCTGCAGCACCTGGACGTGGCCTACAACCTGCTGCTGGAACATGCCCTGTTGGCACCACTGTCCACGCTGCATGGCCTGAGAAAAGTGAGTGCGGGGCCTGCAAGGGGGGTGGGGGTGCCATGGTCTTGGGGGCAGGGTAGCCTCCCAGTAAGAAGGGGAGATCTGGGCTAAATTCAGACTCCAGTCTCTGAGGGGGAAGCTCTAGAGATGTTATGGAGGCTGTCAGGCGTCCAGTTTGTCTCCAAGAATCCTGCCCCCTATTCAAGTGAAGGTTCCTTCCCTGCGCCTTGCCTGGCCCCCTCTCCCCAGCTGCCTCGTCTGTCCCTGCCCAAGTCGAGGAGCCCTGGGCTGTGCCTGTGCCCTTCTGCAGTTTCCTGCGCATGCATGGGTGTGTATGACCAGACCTCAGCCCCCTCTGGTGACACACGCGTGGGTATGGACTCCCCACCCCTGCATGCGGTCTGTGCTGTGTTTGCCTGTGGCAGCACCAAGGGCTGTGAGTCCAGTTGCACTGCACGTGGAGGAAAGCAAAGAGTTCCTCTTGTGGGCATCAGCAGGGAGCCACTCTTGAGACAATGCCTGTAGAGTTGGGAATGAAAATGGGAGTTTCTGCAACTCCCGTCTCTCTGTGGACCCACTGTCCACATCGGAGGGACAACAGGAAGCAGTAGTTCTGGGCTAGCCTCATTGCATCACCAGCTGGAAGCAGCAGCTCATCTGTAGCTCCTGGTGCCCTGGGGCAGGAACTGGGTGTGGGCTAGGACAGGCTTGGGGCAGTCTGCAATGCGGATGACTGATGGCACTGTCTCTCTCAGCTGCACTTGGAGGGAAACCCGTTGTGGTTCCACCAGAACCACCGGTCTGCGGCCATTGTCCACCTGTCTCCTAGGGCAGCTTCCTCCAACGTGAGTATTGAAGCCACATGCCTCCTGCGTGGGCTGTAGGGTCTTTCTGTCGGGGCCCAGGACAGCCAAGGAGAGAATAACAGGTTGGGAACTGGAGTGCACTGGGCCGGCCTGTTTAGCAAGGGATGTGGGCTGGAGCCATGGGCATTGAACTCTGGTCTCCTGTTTCTAACACATTCACTGAATAAGTATGGGAACAGGACCACAGAGTTGAGCCAGGGATGGTGTCTGCTGATCCTTAAACTCTGCTCCTGCCATGTTTGAAAGCAGGGTACTGTACCTAGCCTGGGCCCTAGCAATGGGGTATTTGGGTCTGCCAGGAGGCTGTACTGGAGGGATTCAGCCTGCAGCAGGCACTGCCTGGAACCTGTTCTTTGCTGACCCTGGCTTGGCTCTGTCCCTTCCAAAATGACCTGTGTGATCTCCCGCTGTTCGGTGATTTCACAGCTTGCATGAGCTCACCTGCCCTTCTGCTCCAAAGCGTCCTGCCCAGTTGGGGAGGAGCAGGGGGCTGGGATTGTCAGCTCCTTGCACAGCTAATTTTGCTTGGGAACAGTCCAACGCTGTCTCTGCAAAACCTGCCTTGTAATGAGATTTGAGGAACACTGTCTACTTTGCTGAGCAGAGAAGACTGAGGGGTGCCTGGGTCAGGTACTTTGTGTGGAGACAGGTGGATGATGGCACTCTTCAGTCTGGCAGATGCAGGTATAACCAGATCTGGTGGCTGGAAGGTGAAGCTAGATGCATCCTGGCTGGAAACAGGGCACAAGTGTGTGACACTGAAACTGGCAGTGGAGTTTCCACCACTAGTGTTTGTAAATCCCTGTGGGGAGTCTCTTCCTCAGGGAGCTTGATTAAACTGCAGGAAATGTTACAGCCAAGTAGGACGGCAGACAGGATTGCAGAGCTGCTTTCCAGCCTTGGGCTTTAGCTGTGATGTCTGGGAACGACTGTGGTTCTAGGCATGCAGGGGTGGCTTTGGCAGGGACCTGACAGTTGTGACCTCAGGGCAGGGATCTGTCTGATGTGGGTGTTGGTGTGGTTGGCATCCTGCCCAGCTGGAGAAAGCTGATGTGGTGAGGCCAGCAGCTTGTGAATCCAGCCTGGCTGACAATGGGTTTCTGTAATTGCAGTTCCTTCTGGATGGAGAGCCACTGTCTGCTGCAGACCTGATGGTGAGTATGGGACCACATGCTGCAGCTTTTTGGCTTCCGGACTTGAGGGGAGACGGGTAGCTCCACTCCCAGGTGCCCCTTGTCCTAGAGTTTGCTCATCTGCTGCTTCACCTCCTAAAAGCAGCTCATGCTGGTGCTGTCCTTCCTGGTGACTGGCAGTCCTTGGGGGCAGTCAGCACTGGGAAGGGTGCCCTGTCCAGGAGCAGCAGGAGGTGAGGAGATGCACAGCCAGATTTCCTGGCCCAGACCTCTCACGGTTGTATAACACGGACTCTGTCTCACAGCAAAGCAGATGTCAGCCCCTCAGACAGGTGAAATCAAGGAAAGGAAGCAAAGCCATGCATTGATCTGTCTCACCTGACTGGCTGTGGTCTGTTCCTGCCTCCTGCCCTGGGGGAGGGGAA
>NW_005842829.1:413467-428573 GCF_000455745.1 Alligator sinensis | reverse complement strand
TGGCTTTAGCACACGAGAGCTGCCGTACTGGGGTCAGGGTGGGGTCCCTCCAGCCCAAGCTTCTGCCCAACAGTGGCAAGTAGCAGATGCTTTGGAAGAAGAGTAAGAAATATGTGAAGCGATGCATCCACTCAGGAGAAACTCCGCCAAGCCTAGGGTCAGGGAGGACTGGGTTAGAGAACTTCTGGAGGGATTGGACATGTTCAGATCAGCAGGTCCAGATGCTCTCCACCCCAGGGTGTTGAAGGAATTGGCAGGGGTTATCACGGGGCCCCTGGCATGGCTTTACGAGCACTTGTGGTGCTCTGGCCAGGTGCTGGATGACTGGAAGAGGGCCAATGTGGTCCCCATCTTTAAAAGAGGGAAGAGGGAGGACCCAGGCAACTATAGGTCCGTTGGTTTTACTTCAATCCTGGGGAAGCAATTTGAGAAGATTATCAAGGAGCACATCTGTGATGGGCCAGCAGTGGGGATGATGCTCAAGGGCAACCAGCACGGTTTCATTAGGGGCAGGTCCTGTCAGACCAACCTGATTGCTTTCTACGATCAGGTCACAAAATCATTGGATGCAGGTGTTGCCGTGGATGTAGTCTTTCCGGACTTTAGGAAGGCCTTTGACACTGTCTCCCGCCCCATTCTCATAAAAAGCTAGGTGACTGCGGCATTGATGCCTACACAGTCAGATGGATTGCAAATTGGCTGAGGGGTCGTACTCAGAGTGGTGGTGGATGGGTCATTTTTGACCTGGAGGGAAGTGAGCGTGGGGTCCCCCAGGGCTCGGTCCTTGGGCCCACAATGTTCAATTTCTTTATTAGCGACTTGGACGACGAGGTGAAGAGCAGCCTGTTTAAATCTGCAGACACCAAGATTTGGGGTGAGGTGGGCATGCTAGAAGGGAAGGACAGATTACAGCAGGACCCGGACAGGTTACAGGGATGGGCAAATTAAAATAGGATGGGATTCAATACTGACAAGTGCAGGGTGCTGCACTTGGGCAGTAGGAACCAGTAGCATACCTATAGGCTGGGGGACTCCCTTCTTGAAAGTACGTGGCAGAAAGAGATCTTGGAGACATTAACTCCAAGAGGAACGTGGGCCAACAATGCATGACAAGGGCTAACTGTACCTTGTCATGCATCCACAGATGCATCACAAGCAGGGCCAAGGAGGTGATCCTCCCCCTCTGTGGCCTGACCAGTGTCGCAGTTGGAGTACCGCGTCCAGTTCTGGGCACCGCACTTCAGGAGGGATGTGGACAGCATCGAGACGGTCCAGAGGAGGCCACTCGCATGATCCGGGGACAGCAGGGCAGGCCCTACAAGGAGAGGCGACGGGACCTGAACCTGTTCAGCCTTTGCAAGAAAAAGCTGAGGGGGGACCTGGTGGCTGTCTACAAACTCACTAGGGGGGACCAGCAGGGTTTGGGAGAGACCTTGTTCCCCCGAGCGCCTCCCCGAGTAACAAGGAATAACGGCCATAAGTTGCTAGAGTAGGTTTAGACTAGACGTTAGAAGGCACTACTTCACAGTCAGGGCGGCTAGGATCTGGAACCAACTTCCAAGGGAAGTGGTGATGGCTCCTACCCTGGGGGTCTTTAAGAGGAGGCTTGACATTTTACCTGGCTGGGGTCACTTGAGCCCAGTTTTCTCTCCTGCCCAGGACAGGGGGTCAGACTAGAAGATCTACAAGGTCCTTTCCAACCCTACATCTATGAATCTCATCAAGCCCTTCCCAGTCACCACAGCTGGAGGTATAGGGATGTCGAGAGGCTGAGACTAGGTCTATGCTCCAGATAGACGCATCCTCCGTACATCTGTTAGGTCCAGTGGTTATCAACCTTTCTGGACCCAGGGCACCTCTCCTGAGACTCGAGGTCCCCCTTGGAGCTTGCCAGCTCCTGGCTTTCCCTTGTTTGTAGTAAAAAAAAAAAAAAAAAAAAAAGGTAAGAAAGCAGTCTCTGTTGCAAAGAACTCGGCAAGCCCAGAGCTGGTCAGAATGTTTCTACCACTCTGGATTCCTACTGGCAACCTCTGGGTTTATCTTGTGAATCCTGTCTGCACACCCAACAGTGCTGACATTCAAGGGTGCTGCAGGGTGCCAGGCAAAGGACCTCAAAGCACCCCAGTTGAGAACTGCAGGCCTAATCCCTTTCCTGAGCCTGGTGGTTCTGGTGGTCCCATGTCCTGCGGTGGCAAGTTCCATGAGTTAGTGGGGGGTTCTCTCTGCCCTTCCTGCTGTGCTCAGCCAGCACTGTTCTCTTCTGTTGGCTCCAGCACCTACCGAAGTCCAGGCAGTTCCCAGCCCAGTCCTCAGCCTCGGAGAAGACCCTGCTGGACCACAGTGCCCGAGGCAGCTCCTGCGCTGCAGACCTCAGTGACAGCCCGTCCCCAGGGGAGATCCATGTGGCCAGGCTCCCTCGGAAGAGAAGCAAGGTGTTCTGGCTGCCGGGATGACTACTCTTGTTTCCTTTGACACGTGGGGGGAAGGGTCTGAGCCCAGACCAAAGATGGCTGGATCAGGCAATGCCCAGGGCTGGTAGCTCCCTGGATGTCTGAGGAAGCTGAGTGCCCAAACCTGTACTGGGAATGGGGGTTCGGGTCTCTGTGCGTAGGAATAGGCCGGAGCGCTTTGGCCTCTGCAGGGCTGGGACATTGTCCACTCAGATCTTTGTGTTTCCCGTCTCCCTGATGGCTCCTTCACTCAGCCGTGCGTGTCTGATCTCTTGCAGGGAAAGGGCCGAGTGCGAAGGGCAAGCATCTCGGAGCCCAGTGACACGGAGCACGAGTGCCCAGTGCTACCCCTCTCCACTGGTGAGGCTTCCCTCTCTCCCTGTTGTCCCAGCAGCGGGCACGGGGATTTGCCAATGGTGACTGACTCTGGTCTCTTGGGAATGTCTCTGTGCAGGCCTGGTCATGCAGCACCAGAAGCAGCTGGAGCGCCTGGACAGCTTCCGGGACCGCTTCGGCACAGACTGGCTGCAGTACAAAAGGCACCTGGAGGAGTGCAGCCAAGGGGACCCTGTGGTCCCTCTCAGCCATTCTGCCAATGACGAGGTTCCCGGCAGCCCAGCTGGCACGGACTCGCTGAGTGAGAGTACAGCTCAGGGGCTGGAGACACCCCTGGGGTCGCTGAGGGATGCCTTGCTGCCCTTGGACAGTGCCGGACAGGCGCTGGAGCTACCGTTGGAGCAGTCCTCGGGAGATCAGAGGGCAGAGCTGGAGGCAGATGAACTTGTGCTGAGGGAGGAAGAGGAGGAGAAGCCAGAAGGTAACTGGGTGCTCTCTGGGGAAGCCCATCAGCCTCTCTGCGTATGGCTGTCCCCCGCCAGGCCCTGGGTTGCAACCCAGCACAAGAGCTCAATGCTCGGTGCTCCCCACACCTCATCCCCACCACTGCTCTCCCGCATGGGGCATGGAGCTGTGCCCCAAGGCTGAGCAGGAGCTCACCTGCCACCCTCTTGCCTGGCAGTTGACCTCTGCCAGCCAGTTTTAGTAAGCCAGATTGAAGGTGATGGGGACCCGGAGCCCGACTGGATCTTCCTGCGGGTCACGGCTCAGCATGTGATCGAGGTAGAGCTGAAGGCAGCCAGAGTCCTCCACAAGCTGGAGTTGAGGAGCCTGCAGAAGATAGAGACTTCTGAGATGAACTGGCAAAGGATGGTGAGTTGTCCCTCCACGTGGCAGCTGCTTGTTTTTGCTGGCACTCACCAGCATCTCCACCCTCCCAACAGGGAGGAGCCTTGGAGAGATTCCCACAATCCAGCTCCCCCAGCCCCGGCTCCCACAATCCCAGCTCGTGTACCACTGCGGGGCCTGCATCATGGACCTCTGCAGCATGATGAGCTCATGCAGTGCCCCCATGTGTGGCTGCCAGACTTCTGTCTGCTCGTGGGGCAGAAGCTGCTTTGCTGAGTGATGGGGCTGCTCTGACTTCCTGCAGTTGGAGCTACATGGGCTCTGCGGGGGTGGGGGGGCGCTGTGTAGGTTCTTCCCTGACCCTGCTGTGACCCAGCATAGCACGGGGGTTAGCCCCTGCCCTACGTGGTCTCTGCCAGCTTCCCCTGACAGTGGGTCCAACATAGCGATAGAGTTCTCCCCTTAGCACGTGGCCTCTGCCTTGGCCAATTGTGACAGCATTGTCTGCCAGCTACCGCTTGTCTTGGGCTTCCGTAGGACACAGGCCCTTCAGGACTGCCAAGCACTTGTCCCTTGGCAACTAGTTCAACTTCTGACTGCACCCGATGGTCTCACTGGAGTCTTAAGAGTCTGCTCTGAACATCCTCGCAGTGTGTCGTTCTCACCTCCCACGCTCCGGAAATGGAGAGTGGCAATAAGGGGCCCGATCCTTGTTGTGGCAGCGGAGCCCCCCCCCCCCCCCCCCCGTCCCCCCCCCCCCCCCCCCGAGCCTCATGTAGCCCAGCCTCCAAAGGTCCTGGCTGTCTGAGTCAAGTACCAGAGCTCAGGGTACTTCATCAAACAGGCACTGGCTGGCATCTCCTGGCAGGATCCTGTGACCCACAGAGCCCATTCCACAGCCATGCTCTTCTTCTTACAGGACCTGGAGCGCATGTTCCCTGTCCTCACGCTGCATTTCAACTACATCCGCAAGGACCGGCAGAGGCGCCGATACGTGGTGTTGGACGATGCGCCAGAGCAGTGTCTGCAGGTGCTGAGGGCAGGGGGGCTGCACCTGTGCTGGGAAGGGTTTCATAGATGTTAGGGTTGGAAGGGACCTCAATAGATCATCGAGTCCGACCCCCTGCATAAGCAGGAAAGAGTTCTGGGTCTAGATGACCCCAGCTAAATGCCTATCTAACCTCCTCTTGAAGACCCCCAGGGTAGGGGAGAGCACCACCTCCCTTGGGAGCCCGTTCCAGACCTTGGCCACTCGAACTGTGAAGAAGTTCTTCCTAATGTCCAGTCTAAATCTGCTCTCTGCTAGCTTGTGGCCATTATTTCTTGTAATCCCCGGGGGCGCCTTGGTGAATAAATACTCACCAATTCCCTTCTGTGCACTGGGGTTGGAAGGGCCCGTGTGGCACTGGGGTTGGAAGGGCCCCAGTGCCACATGGCTGCCCTGGCCCTCTGGTCCTGGCCATCCCAGTGCTCTCAAGTGCACTTATGTCTGTGCTGCCCTATAGTCTGCCCCTGACAGCCCAGGGGGCAGCACCAGCATCTGTCCAGCAGGTGCTGCGGAAGCTGGGGCAGGGCACTGGGGATCTGTAGGAGGCAGGGCCCAAGTGTAGAGTGATGCTGGGGTGGGGGACAGGACTCCTGGGTCAGTGGGGTTGAGGGGAGGAGACTCTCAGGTAAAGGCTGGAGCGAGCTGTCCTCTGCCTCCTGGGCTCATGTAGGCCCCACAGCCCAGCCAGGTTCCTGCTCTCCTCTGGACGGGGATCCCTGCAACACGCCAAGCTGAGCAGCTGGAGGGTGGGAGGCACTTCTTCCTCTGCCCCAGGTGCCCGGAGTGCAGGGCTGGGTGGGCCCTTGCTTGGAAGCAGTGTCTGAGCCTGCCCGAGATAGGAGCACTGGTTGTGCTGGTTGAGCCGGGGGTACCCACTGACTCTCTCTGTTCTGTCTTCCCATATTGCTGCCTGCAGTGTGTGCTGGGGGTGCTGTCCCCGGCCCTGGAGGAGAACCTGAGACAGCAGGGCCAGGAGAGAGGTTGCACAAAGCTCCAGTGCCTGAAGTGCCAGCAGGAGTTTGCTCAGCCCCCGGCCCCTCGCCAACAGGGCCTGTGTCCCATGGAGGGCAGAGACTACGCGGGCACAGAGGCCCCAACTCAGGTGGATCAAGGTACAGGGCCAAGCCTGGGACGAGCAAGGACCTGAACAACCCTGGGTCTGGATGGTTCTTGGTGCCTGTGGTCTGTGTCCCTGGGGGAGGTGGCCCCCAGCCCTGTCCTAGATGCTGCTCATGCAGGAGAAGCTGCCAGGTGGAGTGAGGCAGGCTGCGGGCTTCTCCCACCTGAGAGAATAAATAGCTCCCCTGGGTGTCATTTAAACTAAACAGCTGTCTTGTTCCACCACTGGAAGTGGGACCAGCCCAACAATCCCTATTTGGGGTGGGGGGTGAGCCTGGCCACAGCTGTCCGATTCTCAGCCAGACTCCTCCAGAGCCAGACAGGATGGGACTTGAGCCAGGGTCTCCACACCCCAGAGGTGCGCTGGATATCGTGGCAGGCCTGGGAGGGGGTGCCCGCAGGCTCTTTGCTACCCCTTTGCAAGGGGAAGTCTGCTGCTGGCCCAGTCTGAGTTCTGACAGAGCCTCTCCTGCAGATGCTGCTGGGCCTGGCAAGCCAGCGGTCTGCCCCAACTGCTCCAGTGACCACGTGGTCCTCCTGCCTTTGGAGACAGTCTCCAGCATACCTCTGCCTCCCCACCATGACCCAGGCAAGGACAGCCTGAGCGAGGCCCTGTCAGGGCCTGGCCTGCAGGGAGGGTCCCAGCAGGAGGACTTGGAGCCAGCCAGGGTAGAGGTTGCCCAGGGCAAGACGTTCTACATTGGCATGGAGGACAGCTTGGAGATGGACACCAGCACTAGCAGCAAGACCCAGGAGCTCAGCGGGGACCAGGACAGTGCTGCCCACTCCAGCTCCCGCAGCTCGGAGGGGGACTACAGCCGGAGAGAGCACGGCATGAAGAGTCACTACTCCTCCCTCAGCCGGACAGACACCAACGGCGGGAGCCTGATGGGTAGCTACCGCTACGGCACCTCCCGGGCGCCCACCCCCTCCCAGCTGTCCCTGAACTCGGAGTCCGAGGAGACCTGGAACCTCAGTCCCCGTGAGTGGGAGCGGCAGGGGCCAGGGTTTGTGCTGGGCCTGCTGACAGCTGAGGGGAGGAGGCTGCAGTTTGCGGTGGTCTCTGGGGAGAGGGTGGCACTTCAGGAAGGATTGGTGCAGAAGGGACTTCCACACCCGGCAGAGAACAGCTGTGGCCGGGGAGCGCAGGACTCGGAGCTGCTGCCAGTGCTTTGTGGCCTGCTTCTGAACCCCGGCACATTGTGTGTGTGTGGGGCAGGGCCAGGGCCCAGCTGCTCTAGAGTGGGGAAATCCCAGGCATGTGAGTAGCTTCCCCTGGCATGAGATGATGTCAGCAGACACCCGAGGGACTCGCTAGCCCTGTGCACGGTGGCCAGCAGCCTGGGCTGGCGTGGAGCATTCTCTGGTGGGGGGTGGCAGCACCTGCCCTCCAGTATGAGGGCAGTGCCCAGCAGCACACAGGAGCTGTTGCAATGCGCTCCTGCAGTGGGCTACCACCTGCCTCCATGCCTGTCAGCAGCTACCCCTGTATGAACTGCGCAGCGAGCGCTCTCCCCCATGGGACCCCAGATTGTGTGAGCCCCGGCTTCCCATGCCATGTGCCAGAGCCCTTCTGCCATGGCTCTAAGATGCCCAGAGCAGCTGGAGACCTAAAATCCAGCCCCTGACTTGCCCGCCGACTTGCCCTCTGCTAAAAAATTACTGCCTTGGGACTTGGGAGTCCTCCTGGGCATTGGACATTGCAGCCCCACATCCCGTGCATCTCTCCCTGCTCTGATTAGGGCGAAGGGCAGTGGTGCTACCCTGCGAGCGACAGTTGCACAGGTGACCTGGGAGGGACCCTCTCTGGGGAGAGGAGCATGGGAGGGAGGAGGTCCCTGCAGCTGGCGCCCTCCCCCTCGGAGGCAGTCCTGGAGTGGGTGCTGTGGCAAGAAGTCCCTAGGGTCTACTGAAGGACTGGGCTGGACTGGACAAGAGGGGCCTCCCCGCTGCCCCAGCACTGCTCCATTCTGGGGCCTGTTCCAGGCCCTCAGCCACCTTGGGACGGCCCTGACCCATCCCCACTGACCCACCCTCTGCCCCTGCAGCAATGACGGGCATCCTGAGCCCGCAGGACCTGCACACTGTGGACCACCGCCTCAGACTCTACCTGGACATGGACATCTTCGAGGAAAACGTGGAAGAGTTCCAGTGCTTCCTCAAGGTGAGGCGATCCACCCCTGTCTTGCTGTCTGCCCTGCCGGCTCCCGTCTGGTCTGTGGGTGTGGGAGGGGTGTGCAGGTCTCCCCGTGGGGTTGGTGGAGAGAGGGAGTGTCTGGGCCACCCAAACAGCTGGAGCCAGGGGGCTGGGATGTGGGTGTGACCTGCTGTCTGCCGCTCTGTCCAGGTGTCCGTAGTGAAGTTTGGCCGGCCTGGGGAGTTCCCTGCACTTGTGGTGGCCTCGGATCTTAGGATTCATGTGCTGGAAGTTACAGGGGAGATCAGGTGAGGAGCGAGGCCACGGCAGTAGGTGGGAATCCTGGGAGTCTCCCTGCCGTCTGAGTCTGTGCTTGGGGCCCTGCCCATGCTACAGAGGCCCCTGTGGGAATCTGGGGTGTGGGGGGAAGAATGGTGGAGGAGCGAAGAGACCGCAGCGGTGAGGGACTGTTGGTGTCTAGGGGCCAGCCCACGGACTGGCTGACAAAGAGCGACTGCCACGCCCTGTCTGACCTCTGCTACCTGGAGATGGGGCTGGGCCGCCAGAGCCTGCACATGGAGTTTGAGAGCCCAAAGGCCTCCTACAACCTCCTGATCCGAAACCAGCACCGCTGTGACCAGTTCCTGCAGTGTCTAACATGTAAGAGCTTTGGGGCAGAGGGGAGCTGGGGAATGGAGCAGGGCGGAGGGGAATGGGGCACAGCCTAGGTGCTCCAGGCAGGAGGTCTGCCCTCCTGGCAAGAGGCTGCTGCAGGGCAAGGGTGGTGACCCTGTTCCCTGCCAGGCTGAGAATGAGGCAGCACGTTCTCTGTGGTCCTCTGCTGCTGCCAGAGGCCAGAGCGCGGGTTCACTCTGCCTCTCTGCTCCTCTAGACCTCATGCAAGAGCTGCCAGCCAAGAGCAGGAGCCGAGTGACGGAGATCCCCGTGGTCCGGATGAACCCGCAGCATTGGCTGTGGTGAGAGCAGCCTGTGGGGGCATCTGGCCTGGCTCTGGTGAACTGCAGCATGCTCAAAGCACAGCAGCCAGGCTCTGCTCTCTGCTGCCATGAGCGCGGCACCTTCGATGTGCCTGCTTCATGTTCCAGGCCCACTGTGGGCGCTGGCTCCCTATGTGCTCCCCAGGCTGCAGAGTCGGGGGAAGGGGCCCCAGAAGGTGGATGCCCTCGCTGCACTGGCAGGCTTCTGCCAGCAGCTGCCATGTGGAGCAGCCAGTGCATGCAGGCTCCCACCTCACCATTGGGGAAGTGCAGCTGCTGGTGGGAGTGCTGCAGCTGTCAGGAGGCCTGGGCCAAAGCAGTCTTCCGGTCAAGTCTGGAGCTGGCATTGCTGTGCTGGGACAGGGAAGGGCCCATGGCCAAGCAGCATGGGGCTTGGGCGTCCTCAGCTCTGCAGAACTGACTGAGACCAGGGTAGAGAGCATAGCACGAGGCAGGAGGTGGCAGCTGGAGCTGACGGGGCAGGCACAAGGCTGGAGGGAGCCCTGAACAGGGAGGCTTTGAGTCTCCAGTGGGAGGACACCAGTGGACCAAGGCATGTGTACATGCATGGGGGAGCAGGGTGGGGTGGGGGGAGTTCAGCTGCCATGCCCAGCAGGGGCGGGGGGGGTGAGCTGGGAATGACCAGGATGTGATGTAGGGACAGTGAGCAGGTGGTGCCAGGTTCCCTGCCTGATGTGCCCCATCTCTTCCAGGCCCTTTTTGGACTGCAAGGCCCTGGACTCAGCAGCTGGAGACAGCACAGCCCCTGGCTTCTTCTACCTGCTGGCCTACTTGATCCAAGGTACAGAGCTCTGCAGGGGCACAGCTGGCCAGATCTTGCCCAGAGAGCAGGGTGCGGGGGGAGAGGGGCATGGTGAGGCTAAAGCCAGCAGCAAGGCGCCCTATATGAGCCCAGGGGGTGAGGATGATCTAGGGGCAGGGGGTGGGTAGCAGCGCTTCTTCATCACTCTCCTGGACCTGCTGCAGCCCCCTCGGGAGAGGCCGATGGTCAGGGGCTCTGTTCTCAGGGTGCTGTTTAGTTCACTTACAGCATGGTGCTAATGACACTGAGGTTGCAGGTTTGATTCTCCAGTTGGACTCTATGATCTCTTGGGATCCCTTCCAGCCTTACTTTTCTATCATGACTACTTATAAGGCTTTGGTAAACTGGGGAGGGGGGAGAGCCCCAGGTGTGTGTGAGGCAGGAGACCAGGCCCTGACAAAGATGTGGGAGCTGGTTCTGTCCCAAGCCCAAGGTGACTGGACCAGTGCTTGGGGGACCTCAGTGGGGAGTGAGAGCATTGGGTCGTGAATGGCCTCTCCAAGACCATCCAGTCCAGCCCTGCCCTGGGGCAGGATCTGTGTCTTCAGCCCCTCCCTGGCCCATGTTCGTCTCGGCTGTTCTGAAAATTCCCGCGGAGGTGACTGCATATCAGCCTGCCAGGGCTGAAGCACTGGTGCAACCCCCTGACTGCTGGGGAAAGCTTTGCCATCCTCTCCCTCTGCAGATCAGGCTTCCTCCAGGTGTGGAGAGCCAGCGGTCACTGTCCTCTCCAAACACTGGGAGACTTGTGTTCCCTGCAGGCTGTTTTCTAGACACGGCAAAGCTACTCGGGCTCAGCCCGATACTCTGTTTGTGCACCGGAAGGAATTTTCCCTCCTGGTCAGATTGATACGGACTGGGGGGGTTTTGCCTTCCTCTGCATCAGGGGCATGGCTTCGGCCTGGCGTGTCAAGAGCATAAACAACCTTTTATAGAAGCTGGACGTTGGCCGCTGTAGTTCCCCTGCCTTCTCTGTGGGAAGTCTGGGTGTGATGTCAGGGGTGGCGGTCATCTTGCATAGAGTTGAGATGATGGGTTGGACAGGGCTGATCTTGCCTTGGGCAGGGGTTGGACTAGACATGACCTCTGCAGGTCACCTCCAGCTCCACGGCTCTGGCATCATCTGAGACATCCAGTGCCCTGAGCCTCACCTCAGGCTGTTTTCTGAATGTTTTATTGGTGTCGCTGCCTCTGCACTTGCTCCCGTGTCACTGCCCCGAAGGACTCCAGCTGAGGCCTTGCCTGAGCAGAGCACAGTAATTGCTGTCCCCGCCACTTGCCAGTGATGCTCCCAGTTTCCCTGTTTGGCAGCAGCCTCCTGTGCAGTGGGTGTCTGATCTCTGTGACCCCCGTTCTCATATGTGGCGCTACAGCCAGGCCAGCTGCTCCCTCTTTCGTGCCTTGGGTTCCTCCTTCTCACGTGTCATCCTCCATCGACCATCACCTTGTTGCCTTTTGGGTCACGTGTCCCATTTTCCAAGGCCTCTTTAAAGGCCTGGTCAGAATGTGCAGCGCTTGCAGCCCCTTCCAGTTGCTCCCAGTTTGATTGGCAAGGAAGTTCCATGAGCCAAGGCTGTAGCCAGACAAGTTCCAGGTGGAGCAGAGCACTGCTTTGAAACAGCAAGGATTATGAGTGACCACGAGTGATGGATTGATTGTCTGTGTGTTGGACTCTCCAAGTAGACAGAAGCCTCTTGGAAAGTCTGTGACCAAATCCAAGGTGTTGGCTTTGTGCACAGTGCCAGTGAGCTCTCTCCTAGGATGGAGCAGGGTGGAGGGGTCCAAGCCCTGCCCCTTGCGCTCCAGGGCAGGTGGGAAGAAATGTCACACCCCACCCCTCCGTGTGGGAAGTGGGGCTAGGTCCTGTGAACATCTGGGTGCTGAGGGGGCCCTTCTTAGGAGTGCAGCAGCTGGCAGTGGGCCCACTGCAGGGCTGGGGAGTGTTGGAAGTGGTGTGTGATGACTGGGGTCCCTGCGTGGCCAGCACCTGGTCTGTCTCAGTTACACCCCTCCTCTTCATCCTCCCCAGGTGCATCTGCCTTCCCGGTGACACTGCTGAGCACACGCAGCACTCTCTTCCTGTTGGAGGAGAGTCACCAGTGGCAGCAGGGCCAGCCTCTGTCGGGGGGTGCAGACGGGGAGATGGAGCCGGAGCTGGAAAGCGGCGTTCAGGTGAAGGAGAAGCAGCCCCTCAGCAACATCAGCAGCATCATCACCTACCGCTTCTCCCCCTGCAACATCAAGCTGATGCTTTACGACGAGGTAAGCAGGGGGCTCCCCTTCCCCACCCCCATCCAGGCTCGGGCTCCTGCTCCAGGGTCTTGGGCTAAAAGCAGATGTTGCATTGTTTACACACGCCACTTGGAGGGCAATTTAATTAGCCCTGTTGTCCCCCAGGAAAAGGCACTATCTCAGCACTTCTGAGGCACCTGCTTTATGTTATGTGCATTGTGCAATTCAGCAGTTAATTGTGCAATAAATTTAGATCGGTCACATGTGCAAAATAATTACCACACCATGAAATTGAGGATTGAGCTGTAAAAAGAGTCAGCCAGCTAGAGCTAGTGCTTGATGTATGTAACAGCTCCATGGCTGGTTTCTGTCCAGTTTTCATTTGAACATGTGGCAGGGCCTGGAGGGACCTGAAGTGGGACCAGGGGCCTCATCGGTCTATGGGATCCCAGGGGAAAAAGCCTTGTCCTGGGCAAAATTCGATGTCCTAAGGACGCCCTGTTTCAGTGCAGCCCTCCTGCCATCGTGGCTCCATCCTGTACCCTTGTGCAGCTGTGGTGCAAGGGCCTCTCAGGGATGCTCTGTTCAGGGCACCCTCGGGCAAGCACTCCCCCAGCCAGTGGCTCTCAACCTCATGGGCCCTTTCATAGCTCTTCTGAGTAGAGCAGCAGCCAGTTTCAACCCCTCCTTGCAGTAGGGTGGGGAATCGGCCGAGCAGGAATAGGCTTGAGCCTGCACTTACCTGCTCTTCTCCTTCACCTCTCACTCCCTGGTTGTGAGAATCACTGCTCTGAGCCACTGTCTCAGGCCTATCCATGTCCCCAGGCTCATCCCAGGCCTCCCTGGTGCACAGGCTGGGAGTGTGGGCCCTGGCACTGGGCCCCATGTGGCTCAGGGTGGGAGGAGATGGTTTGCATGGAGTCATGGATGTCACCAGCTGATGCCCGCTCCCCCCGCCGAAGAGCGGGGTGGACAGACCTCATCCTGTGAGGCTGGTGTAGTGGGTTTCACAGCAGCCATGGAACTGAACTGTCCTGACCACCCTCCTCCACTCCCTCACCCTCCAGGTGCTGAAGGTGGAGAGCATGTGGCACCTCCGCGCAGAGTGCCCCGAGCTGCTGGCCGAGCTGGTGGAGTGGATCCGTGGCCCCTGGGAGGAGCTGTTCTCCATCAGGCTGCGGCAGGTGGTGCACGAGGCGCTGGAGTGAGCGCGTTGGGCATGTGGTGGCCGAGTGACCCCTACCACGTCCTGCACCCCTGCTTCTGGTGGGTGGTGGCCCCTGTGCCTTCTTCCCCCCCCCATGGGCAGCACCAGCCTCTGTCAGTCCCGTCTGCTCCAGGCCCATGGACATGGCCCCATGGGGGCAGCACTGAGCTGCAGCCTGGCAGCTTCTCACAGCCCTGCTTGAGGGCAGTGGTGACCACCCCGGTCACTTCCTACCTGCCCGATGGGGGCAGAGCCAGTGGGAACTGGGAAGATGGGGCCAGGGAGCATGCAGTGGGGCCAGGCAGTGGCAGGGCCTGGTGCTCTCTTCAGGCTGGGCCCCTGCTGCCCATTCACTGGGCACAGCACTGTCGTCTTCTCCCTGCTGCTGAAACCCCCGGTAGCTTCGTGCTTTGTTCCTCGGCTCCCAATGAGCCTAGCTGTGCACAGGGCTCTGGCTTGCTGATCGAGGGGCCATGTCCCCTGTCCTGGCCAGGCCCTGTACTCAGGGTCTCCTACAGCCTGTGTTAGGGAGGGTGAGGGTTTGCTGGGCAGGACAAGAGCTGTTTATTTTAAATGTGAGTTTTACGGTTTTCTATTGTAATAAAAGCTTCTATTTATCGAGCTCTCGGTCTTCCCCCTGCACCTCTTGCCTCCCTGCTTGGCGCTGAAGCCTGTGGTACAGGTGCACCTGGCTGGAGGCCTACCAGGAGCCACAGGATGCTGCAGGCTGGGGGTGGCCAGGGAAACAGGGCATGTGGCCATGGAGCTGGGGCAGATGCAAATGCCCTGGGCTAGCAGTGGGGATCACTGGGCTCCTGCACGTGCCACTTCCAGTTCTTGGCCCATCCCCAGTGCTGCACCCCTACTGTGCTGCCTCCTACCCTCTATCCCAGCATTGCCCTGATGACCTTCCCTGCTCTGGCCCCGGGATGGTGTGGGGGGCAGGAGCATACAGGCCAGGTCCCCGTGTGCCCCCCGGCCTGGGGCAGAAGTCTGCTGCTCCTTGCAGGGGCTGCAGGGAGGGTAAGAGCTTCCTGCCAGGGCCAGTGTCCTAGCAGCGTGGACGAGGGGGTGAAAAGCACCCTGTTCAAATTTGCGGATGATGCTAAGATATTGGGAGTGGTGGGCTACAACTAGATCTAGACAGGTTACAGGGGTGGGTGGATGGGAATAGGATGGGATTCAATACTGACATGTGCAAGGTGCTGCACCTGGGGAGGAAGAACCAGCAGACCTACAGACTGGGGAACTCCCTTCTCGTCAGCACAAAAGCAGAAAGGTATCTTGGAGTAGTTATAGACTTCAAGATGAACATAGGCTACCAGTGTGGGGATGCGGTCAGGAAGGCCAACCACACCTGGTCATGCATCCACAGATGCATCACGAGCAGGTCCGAGGAGGCACTGGTCAGGCCGCAGCTGGAGTACTGTGTCCAGTTCTGGCAGCCACACTTCAGGAGGGATGTGGACAGCATGGAGAGGGTCCAGAGGAGGCCACCCGCATGATCAGGGGCAGCAGGGCAGGCCCTACGAGGAGAGGCGACGGGACCTGTACCTGTTCAGCCTCCACAAGAGAAGGCTGAGAGGGATCTAGTGGCCATTTACAAACTAGTCGGAGGGGACCAGAGGAGATTGGGTGAAACCCTGTTCCCCTGAGCACTACTTGGAGTAACTGGGAATAATAGCCACAAGCTGACTGAGAGTAGGTTCAGGCTGGACATCAGGAGGCGCTACTTCACAGTCAGGGCGGCTAGGATCTGGAACCAGCTTCCAAGGGAAGTGGTGCTTGCCCCTACCCTGGGGGGCTTCAAAAGGAGGCTGGATAATCACCTAGCCAGGGTCGTTTGACCCTAGCATGCTTTCCTGCCATGGCAGGGGGGCGGGCTTGATGATCTTCTCAGGTGCCCT
>NW_005842829.1:405253-413420 GCF_000455745.1 Alligator sinensis | reverse complement strand
GGGGGGGGGGGGGGGGAGGCAGCGTCAGCCTCATGTGGTGAGCAAATGGGATCCATGAGAAACCCAGAGGTTTTCCAGTAAGAAGGCAGTGGGTCACAAACATCTCACCTGCTGTGCTCTTGGTCTTGCCACTTCCTTTGCAGCAAGAATTTTTTTTTTAATTACATTTTTTGTGTTCCATGTCAAATTAGCCAGATCAAATCTGAATCCATTTGAATCATGCAAGAACCGTATGTGGCCCTGCTACTGGCAAGTATCCTTCATCCTAGCCTGGGGCTTCAGATACTTCCAAATCCATTGGCAGGCATCCTACATGCAGGCTCAAGCCCAGAGGCCTGGGGTTCAGATGACCCCGAGTTTTGCTTGCTGCTTGCCTTCAGCCGTGTGGGCACAGGAGCAAGCTGGGGAGGAGTCTCCCCTTTCCCTAAAGTTGGCGTGTGGCCGAGATCCTCCCACTGGAAGCTGGGCAGTGGAAAGCTAACTATGAGGCTCTCAGGAGTCCTGTCGGCAAGCAGACGGGGGTGTGCCCTCCACTACGCAGTGCCATTTTAAATGCATTTTTGGCTCAGGTAGCAGACCGGTGCAGCGGACTGCACTTGATCTTAGCTCGCGTTACTCTAGGCTTTTCCACAGTCAGAAAGCACGTGGAAGCTCAGCATGGCTGCTCCCAGGGGCGCCTGGAGCTGGAGGAGGTTGAGAATCACTGAGCTAGGAGCCCATGGCTTTGGCCCCCAGACACAGCTGCTTGTGACCTCAGCTTGTGAGCCTCCGTGGACAGCCCCGTATGAGTGCGTTTGGGTACAGATGCTGCGTGTGGTCCCCCTCCCATGCGGGCTGCTCCTTTCCCCGGGGCCTCTGGGCCTCAGCTGCTGGCAGGGAGGCCAAGTGCAGCTAGCCCTCCTCGCCACCATGCATCCCTAGGGGCACTCCTATGCGGCAGCAGGCTCCTACCCGCTCCACGGCTGCAGGACGTCCACGGCTCTTGTACTCAACCCCTTCCTGTCTGGCAGGAGCCTGCATTTCCCGAGGCCTGAGGGCTCTTGGCACTCGTTCAGTGCTGCTCCTCTGTGGCCGCAGCCCACACCGGCAGCGCCTGCACTCTCCCCCCTGTCCCTCCCGCCTCCCCGCTTGTACTCGTAGGCCCTTGGCTGTCCCCCGTTATCTGGGTCTTGTGTGCTTGAGACTGGGGCTCCCGCTGCACCTGCCTGGAGCCAGGGCTCAGTATCCCCAGGCTCCCTCGTTAAACCATTGGCAATTAGTGCTCCCAGGTAACGGCTCACTGGGGCCAAGCCAGCTCTGCTGGCTGACTCACAAGGGCGTTTTGTTTTAGCTCCAAGTCTCCAGCCACGCTCTGCTGCACCATCTCTCTCCTAGGCTGCCCACGGCCACCCACCCAGGCACCGAAATCAGCCCCAGCCGCGGAGCTCTGCACCGCTTGCTGCCGCCGCCAGCCAGGTGGAGGAGAAGGAGCAGGGGCAGGGCCCTTCCCTGCCCTCGTGGCATCGAAGAACAGCAGGGCTGGCAGGGGCCTCACAGGGTCACACTAGTGCAGCCCCAGCTCGAGGTGGGGTTGTCCCTGGCCAGCCTGTCCCAGCCACAGCCTGTGCCCCCGCTCGAGGATGTTTCCAGGCTTGGAGCCACCGCTGCTTGCTTCTCCAGGTGCCTGCTCCGGTGCTCAGCCGCCCTCGGCCAGAGTTCCCCTCGTCCCAGCCGGCGCTGCCCTGCTGCTCCTAGGCCTGTGCCCTGCAACCACCGCACAAAGCCCAGCTCCACTGGCTGTCCTAGGCCTTTGGGGAGAGACCGACCCCTTCCCTCTCTGTCTTCTGCAGCCCCAATGCCCCTTGGCCCTTCCAGCCTGTGCTCGCAGTCAGCCTTCCCTTGCTTTGTGCTGGACTTCCCAATCTGGCCACAGCCTCCTCGACCCGGGAGCCTTGTCCCCCGCCAGAGCGTCGCAGCCTGAGTCTCCCCTCGGTGTGAAGCAGCGGGAGCCTAGGCCACAGCTCCTGGGGGCCACGGGCTGGTCCAGCCCTGCTGGGTGGGCGGCCGGAGCTGCTTCGCCCTGGCTCTCCGCTGCTTGCTCTTGGGCTCTCCAGCAGCCGCTGCTTTCCCTGCAGCGAGACCCCAGGCTCTGCCTTGCAGGCTGGAGCGTGAGCAGCTCTGGCCTGTTGCCAGCCAACCAGCCTCAGCTCTGGGTGCAGCGCCCCGGCACAACGCTCCCCCTGCGTCTGCCCTGGCTCCCGGGGCATGCAGCCCCGTGCACAGAGCACTGCCCCTTGGCTGCACCCTGCGGTCGGCTGCAGCTCGCTGCCTGCAGGCCCCGGCCCGGGGCCGGCCTGAGCAGGGTGCAGGGCGGGGGCTCTGCCAATTGCTTCAGGCCACACAAAGGGGCTTTGTCTGCAGATCAATGCGCTGGGCGTGCGGGCGGGCGGGGGGCCAGGGCCCCTCCCAGCTGGGCAGCTGGACAAGAGCGGGGCGGCTGGCCCCAGGCTGGAAGGAGCTCCCTGGGGGCCCTCCCTGCTGGACACAGCCCTGCTCCCTGGCAGGGCAGAGGAAACACCATGTATCTGGGTCCAAGAAGGCAGTTTTCCTTGAGGCGCGGTTTAGTACCTGCCGAGGTGTTGGGGCTTAAAGCTCACTGTATGGAAATGGGGGGCTCCTCCCTAGCTTGTTCCTGCAGCCACACGGCCAAGGGCAGGCAAAACTTGGGGGCATCCGAACCCCAAACCTCTAGGCTTGCGCCTGCACGTAGGATGCCCTCCAAAAGACTTTGGAAATATCTGGAGCTCCTGGTGAGAGTAGAGGATGTTTGCCGGTTGTAGGGTCACTTATGGTTCTGGACTGACATGGATTTGCACTTGATTGCCTGATTTGTCTTGGAACATAAAAAATTCCTTTAAACCCCCCCCCAAAACTGCTGCTGGGGGAGCTGAGTGTGCGTGCAGGGGGCTGGGGCACGGCCCCGCTGCCCCTGGGGTCCACAGCAAGGGGTGAGCGGGAGCCGGGGCTGTTCTCCCAGCTCCCTGCTGGATTTTCAGCGTGCGTTCATTCTGGTGCGCAGTTGCTGTTTGGTTTCTCCTTGTTTGGAGATCTTTCTGGAACCACCTATCCTAGCCTTTAAACAAGCACCGAACCTCACTAACCCCATCACCAGAAGCAAACTCCCTATGACCCAAAGTACACCCAATGGATCCAGGCCATGCCAGGAGAAGAAATGCAAAACCTGCCACCACACCTCCAGCACCCCCCAGCAGCACCGTCCCCATTCCTGGGTCTTGCACCTTCATAAACCTACCGGATACAAAACATCATGGACTCGGTATAGACATTGGTTTATGACACATTACAACCTGCCTGACAGTCTGATTCACCAGGTCCCTCTGACACTTGTCTTTCCCCCCACCCCCTTTCTCCCCTCCCCTCCTTTTCTCCCCTTTGTTTTCCTAATTTCCAGCTATTTCCTCTGTCACAGTCAGCCTCTTTTCTACCTTGTATTGCTACTCCTGTAGAGTAGTCTCCCTTACTCACCTTTGGCTTTCTTCCCTCCCCCCACTTCTTTCTCCTCACTTCCCTGCTCTACCTTTTGTTGTCCTCATTTCCACCTATTTACCGTCTCACTGACATCCTATCACACTTTTAGCTTCTCTCATTCTTTGGAGTCTCAGAGCAGCAGAGACTCCCTATGCCTGGGGAAGGGTGATTGCACCCAAAAGCTTGCCAATAACTTTTTTCCAGCTACTCACTTGGTCTGATAAAAAATATCACATCTACCAAAAGAGCCTTGCCTACCTATGTCCTTAGACCAACATGGCTACAACCAAAAACCCAGCTGCCTTGCAAATGTAGATGAAGGCCCAAGGCAGGGGAGAGAAGCCCCGAGGGCCTGGGCTGCTGCATCCTACTCCCAGCAGCTGCCATTCAGACCCCCCAGGAGCCTGAAGCACCTCCGCCTGAGCGCTTGGACGGCAGCCCTAGGCTCTCCCGATTGCCACCATGTGCCTGGGACTCACCCCTCAGACGTGGTGAAGGTGGACGCCAGGAGCGGTCTCCTTTCTGGCGACATCCTGAGTTGGGCTGGTGCTTTGCTGGAGGCTCCAAGTCCCCTCCGAGCCAACTTGGATGCATTTTTCCAGGCCATGGCAGAGATGCCCCCAGAGAACCAGGCCATCAAAGGCAGCCCAGGAAGGGCTGAGGCAAGCCCCCCAGCCGTGATCCCAGAGAGCCAGAGGCCTGCTCTGGCTCCAGCCCTGGGTCCCGCCCTGTTCCCGGAGCCTCCAAAGCCTGCTCCGGTTCCTGCCTGATTTCCGATTCTGGTCCTAAAACTTCCCAGAATTGTTTTCACCAGTATGTGGTCTTCGAAGCCTCTCTGCTCTTCCTGGCTCTTGCTGTCCACATTTTTGCAGCTGCTAGAAGAGGAGCAATCGATCTCCTGTGATCTAACACGTGGCAAAGTCCTCAAGTGGGATCAGTGAAAACGCACAGGGGTCAAGGAGAGCTGGCGCTCTGCCCTGTCTCCACTTTCAAGCTTCACCCGTCCCTGGTGCTGGATGTTTTGGGGCGTGTGATCTGGTTTTGGAAGGGCAGGGCTTGGGGCAGGTGGAATGAGGCACCCCATAAGTTCATGGAGCATCGAGTCCTGCTTCCCCCTCCCCAGTGTTTGCTAATCCTGGGTGAGGTGTGGCCACACTGCCCCCAAACTCAGGCCCTTCGCAGGGGCAGAAGAAGACTTTGTAGGAATTAGGACGCGTCCTGTGGTAGATGGGATGTTTGTCGGACATGGGGGTGACGGTACAGGAGTCCAGGAGCTGAGAGGAGAGACAGCAGGTCCGACAGCCGGGGCAGAGAAAACCCTGATTCAGCCCCTAGGAGGAGTGTGAAGGGGCAAGGATGTGCTAATGTGGGGGAAGGACAGGAGAGAGGGGAGGTTGTCTCTGGGGAGTCCAGAGCAAAAGGCACAGCCAGTTTCACTGGGGCATGGAAAGGCAAGACAGACGTGTGTGAAATTTCTAGCTCAGATGTTAGGAGAAACGGGGATAAAAGCGAGGTGGGAAAGATGGATCCGTTGCCAGTGTGAGCTCATCCGCTGCAGCCAGCCAGCCGGGACAGCCGCAACCCCTCGCTAGCCCAGCACACAGTGCTGTGAGCAGCTGCTTGGCACGGGCACGGGCACGGGCACGGCTGTGTGGGTGCAGGCATCGACGAGGACTGGAACAGCGCTATCCGTGCGGAGCAGGCATTGTGTCAGCACTTGAGGGCTCATTTGAAGTGTCTGCACTACTGCCACTGGCCTTTGCACGCCGTGGCGCACACACGCATAGAACCACAGACTCTGAGCGCTGGAAGAGACTTTGCGGGGGGGGTCACATCTCATCCAGCCCCCTGCTCCAAGCAGGATGGGTCACATCTCATCCAGCCCCCTGCTCCAAGAGGATCCACCCACAACTACATCATCCCAGCCAGGGTTTTGTCTAGCCGGGGCTTCAAACCTCCAAGGATGGAGACTCCCCCACCTCTCCGGGGAGCCTGTCCTAGTGCTTCACCACCCTCCTGGTAAGAGAGTTTTTCCTAATATCCAACCTCAACTTCCCTTGCTGCAGCTTGAACCCATTGCTCCTTGTCCTGTCGTCTGCCCCCACTGAGAACAGTCCAGCTCCATCCTCTTTGCAGCCCCCCTGCAGGGAGGTGAAGGCTGCTATTCAATCCCCCTCGGTCTTCTCTTCTGCAGACTAAATAAGCTCAGTTCCCTCAGTCTTTCCTCCAAAGCCATGTGCCTCAGCCCCCCCCCAACCATTTTTGTTGCCCCTCCACTGGACTCTCTCCAATGTGTCCACATCCTTTCTGCTGGGGGGGGGGCACAACTGGACACAGGACCCCAAATGTGGCCCCCCCAGTGCTGAGTAGTGGGGAAGCATCACCGCCCTTGATCTGCTGGCATCGCTGCTCCCAATGCAGCCCCAGATGCCGGTCGCGGGTCCTTTCCTGCAGAGCTGCTGCCCAGCCCGTCACCCCCATCCTGCCCCGGTGCAGGGGATCGCTCCCTCCTCGGTGCAGGACTTTGCACTTGTCCTTGCTGAACCTCAGGAGATTCATTTTGGCCCAGTTCCCCAATGAGCTGAGGTCTCTCTGAATCCCAGCGCTACCCTCCAGCGTATCTACGACTCCCCCCAGCTTGGCAAGGTCATCTGCAGGCTTGCTGAGGGGGCATCCATCCCTTCTCCCACACCCACACACCTGGCCCCAGGCCTCCTTCTCTATCTGAGACCCTAACCAGGTTTTAAACTTTTCCTTCCTCGCCCACGACAAATCCCACCCTGGATCCCATGTGTCTGGAGCACATGACTGTGCACACAGCTGTGCGTTTGGACGGCTGCGTGCAGGAAGTCAGCACTTGCTGGTACGCACTGACTGGGTAAAACACACAGGCTGTGCGTCTGTCCGGGGCCGGCTCTGCTCCATGGAATCAGAGGAACAAACCACACAGGAAGCCGCAGCCACAGCCCAGTTCTGCTCCCGGCTTTCATAGTGTCATAGTTTCATAGTTGGTCGGGTCAGAAGGGACCTGAGCAGATCTTCAAGTCCGACCCCCTGCCATGGCAGGAAAGCATGCTGGGGTCAAATGACCCCGGCTAGGTGATTATCCAGCCTCCTTTTGAAGACCCCCAGGGTAGGAGCCAGCACCACTTCCCTTGGAAGCTGGTTCCAGGTCCTAGCCGCCCTGACTGTGAAGTATCGCCTCCTGATGTCTAGCCTGAATCTACCCTCTGCCAGCTCGTGACCATTATTTGCTGGGCTTTGCTGGGCTGAGCCGGGCAGCGCAGCCACCCTGGACCAGTGCACCCACAATGCCCTGGAGGCCTGGGTGTGGCCCCCGGGGCTCTACACAACACCCCCGCCAGACCCCTCCAGCACAGCCCCCTACAACACGGGGGAGGGGGGGGATCCTGCCCAGCCCTCAGGGCAGGAAGCATGGTCCCTGCAACCCCGTGGGGCTGGGGGAGCAGGTCTGCTGTACTCCCGTGGGCACCCTCCCGGGGGGCAGAGGGGGAGCCAGAGCAGTGACCGGCTAAGACCCCGGGCTCCAGGCCAACTGCCCGAGTGGGGCAGGTGGAGCTACTGTGGGCAAGGCCAGGCAGGGCCAGCGCAGGCCGTGGCACCCACGGGAGGACGGTGTTCAAAGCCGCCCTGCCTCAGTGCAGCCCAGCCGACAGCAAGGAAGTGGCCGAGAGCCCCTTCCTCCCAGCACAGCCCCCTGAGACCTGCTCCGGGCTGTGGCAGTGGCAGTGGCAGGGGGTGGCAGGGTCCTGGTCTGCCCTGGCCCCGGGGGTCCTGGCCCTGAGTCAGAACCGGCCCAGCACCGCGTGACTCACGGGGCCTGGGCCAAGCCGGCGCCACTGGGTGCCAGCTTATCACCTCGCACGTGTGGGTGTTTGCACAGCGCTGGAGCCCTTGGTCCGTCCTGGTGCCGTGCACACGCTGCAGGACACGGCCCCCTCGTCTGGGCGCGGGACCAGGCAGCGCCGAGCGGGACAAGCAGCTGGGAGCGCGGCACAGGTCACGCCGGCCGGGGGTCTGCTCGGGCCAGGGGGCTTGTCTGGGCCTGCAGGGTTGTTGGGGGTTATTTGGGCAGGAGCGGCCTGTGGCAGCGGTGGGGGTGGGTGGCGCGCCCCCCAGCTGTGAGTACACGCGTGTGCCCCGTCCTGCTGGGACCCGCGCGAGGCGGGAGCTGAACACGGGGCCTGGGTGGGGGAGCCGGAGACCCGCGCTCCTTGCGCTGAGCCTCAGCCCCGGCACCCCCGGGACACGGGACACGGGACACAGCACCCGGGGCATGGCACACGGGACACAGGACACGGCCCTGGCAAGCGCCAGGGTGACTTGAGCTGCACCTCGGCGCACGCCCGGTGTAGGAGGGCGGGTGTGCACAACTACACGGGGCCTGGGTGGGGGAGCCGGAGACCCGCGCTCCTTGCGCTGAGCCTCAGCCCCGGCACCCCCGGGACACGGGACACGGGACACAGCACCCGGGGCATGGCACACGGGACACAGGACACGGCCCTGGCAAGCGCCAGGGTGACTTGAGCTGCACCTCGGCGCACGCCCGGTGTAGGAGGGCGGGTGTGCACAACTACGCACGCACGCGCGCGCGCACACACACACACACACACACACA
>NW_005842829.1:397444-404358 GCF_000455745.1 Alligator sinensis | reverse complement strand
AGGGGTCTACGGGGCCCTGGGGGGGCGCGGGGAGCTGGTGTCCGGAGCTGGAGGGGCACGTTGCACTGTGTTGTCGCTGGCACGGAGGAGCAACCCCGGGGCCCTGTGGTGGGAGGGTCCATGCCCTGCCCTGCCCCTGCTCCCCAGACCCTCCCATGCCCGTGGCTGGGCCTCGTGCGCTGTGCATGACTGACCTGGGGCACCCCGGGCGCCTGCCTGGTGCCCACCCCCGCGGCCGGGGGCCTCTGCCCTCTGCTCTGGGGAGGCAGCGCCCGGCAGAGGGGCAGGGGCCTCCATGGCCCAGGGAACCCCAGGGCAGCATCCCCGGCCAGATCAGCCAAAAACAGCCAATTGCCGATAATGTCAGTTTTTTCATAGATTCATAGATGTTCGGGTCAGAAGGGACCTCAATAGATCATCGAGTCCGACCCCCTGCACTGGCAGGGAAGAGTGCTGGGGCTAGATGACCCCAGCGAGATGCCTGTCTAACCTCCTCTTGAAGACCCCCAGGGTAGGGGAGAGCACCACCTCCCTTGGGAGCCCGTTCCAGACCCTGGCCACTCGAACTGTGAAGAAGTTCTTCCTAATGTCTAGTCTAATGTCTGCGTTGAGCCCCAGCACTGCTGCCTGCCACCATGGCCCCTCCCCTGATCCTTGGGCGCCTGCCCGGACACGACGCCTGTTCTCAGCCCAGGATGTGGCTCTGCGCCGGGCCGCCCCCACAGCCATGGGGAAGTGGGAGCAGCTCCTCGGGGTGCACGGGAGCCGTGAGGACTGGGGAGGAGGAAGCTGGGCTGCGTAGGGCTTTCCCATGGGGAAGCCAGGGCTTGGCTGGGGCTGGGGTCCCTGGGGGGCATCCTCTCTGTGCTGGGGTGCCGGGCACAGCCTGGGCTGGCTCCGAGGCTTATCGCCTTCCCCTTCTCCCTCCGCTGCAGGGTCTGAGCTGACTGCCCGACCAGGATGAGCTGGAGTTTCCTGACACGGCTCCTAGAGGAGATCAACAACCACTCGACCTTCGTGGGCAAGATCTGGCTGACGGTGCTCATCGTCTTCCGCATCGTGCTGACAGCGGTGGGCGGCGAGTCCATCTACTACGACGAGCAGAGCAAGTTCGTGTGCAACACGCAGCAGCCGGGCTGCGAGAACGTGTGCTACGACGCCTTTGCGCCCCTGTCCCACGTCCGCTTCTGGATCTTCCAGATCATCATGGTGGCCACCCCGTCCGTGCTCTATCTGGGCTTCGCCATGCACCGCATCGCCCGCACCCCTGACCCGCGGTGCCCGGCACGCATGCCCATAGTGCGCCGCGGCGCCGGGCGGGACTACGAGGAGGCAGAGGACGATAACGAGGAGGACCCTATGATCTTCGAGGAGATCGAGGCTGAGCGGGAGAAGAAGGAGAAGGGAGGGGAGGGCGGCAGTGAGAAGCACGACGGGCGCCGGCGCATCAAGCAGGACGGGCTGATGCGGGCCTACGTGCTGCACCTGCTGTGCCGCGCGGGGCTGGAGGTGGCCTTCCTGGGCGGGCAGTACCTGCTGTACCAGTTGGAGGTCAGCCCCTCCTACGTGTGCTCCCGCAGCCCCTGCCCCCACACCGTCGACTGCTTCGTCTCGCGGCCCACCGAGAAGACCATCTTTCATGTATGCGGTCAGCGGGCTGTGCCTCCTGCTCACCCTCTGCGAGCTCTGCCACCTGGGCGTGGGCCGCCTCCGGGATGCGCTGGGACGCGGTGACAAGCTCCCACCCCCGGACGGCGCCCACCCTGCGCCACACTATGCCAAGAAGGCGCCCAGCGCACCCCCCACCTACCACTCCCTGAAGAAGGAGCCCCTGGCCCTGAAGGCCCCGCTGGCCCACGGGAAGCTGGACTACGGGGACCCCCTGGGTGGTGCAGGGGCCCCTCCAAAGCACGAGCTGGAGCGGCTGTGCAAGCGCTGGCGCAGGAGCACCTGGAGGTGGCCTTCCACCTGCAGCCCACGCTGGAGACCGCCAGCCCCTCGCGTAGCAGCAGCCCCGAGGCCAACGGCATCGCTGCTGAGCAGAACCGCCTCAACTTCGCCCATGAGAAGGAGGGTGCCCTCTGCAAGCGGGTCACAGGTGAACTGACCCCGGCCCCGTGCCCCCCGAGTGCTGAGCTCTGAGGGGCTGGCGCTTGCCCTGGACCCTGGGGGAAACCAAAAGGCTAGGCCCGTGCAGTTTAGGAGAAAGATGCTTGGGTGGGGATGTGACAAGGGCTTATAAAATCCTGAATTGTGGAAAGACGTAATCAGGATTTGTTACTGACTCACCAGACAAGAATGAGGGGTCACAGTGCGAAGCGAGCAGGTAGTGAGGTTAACAAAAGGAAGTTCTGTTTCTTCAGCGAGTCATAAAGGGTGGGTGGGACTCCTGCCCCAGACGTGGTTGGAGCTGAGAGCGCAGCCTGATTCACCGGGGACTGGACACGTGCGGGGAGGAAAGGGGCACGGGGAGCGCTGGGGCAGGGAGCGAGGGGCACGGCCTCTGCACCAGCCCTGCTGGGACCCTCTGTGCTGGAGGAACAGGGGAAAGCCCTGCTTGGCCCCGGGCACTCGCCCTCCAGCTCCGCTCTCTGCCCTGGGACATGGGAGATGGGGCAGGATGGCCCTGGGTCTGAGCCAGCGCAGGGCAGGTCTTGTGCTGGGCGGCTCCGAGGGGCTGCGGTTGCACCACAGCTCTGGGACTCCGGGGGGGCGGGAGGGAGCGAGCTCCTCACTGCTCTGGAGGCAGGCCCCTTTCAGCGTCTGCAGCGTGAGCCCTGACCCGCGTGTTCTGCTTCCCACAGGGCTGTGAGCAGCTGTGTCGCACCAGGGCCCGTGGAGACAGCGATGGTGCTCGGAGCTCTGTGGCCACGTGTGCTCTGGATGAGACCCCTGCGGACGGATGACAGCCTGTGTTGGGGGGCTGCGGCCCCTCCCTGTCCCGTGGGGTGGACTGGCGGGGTGTCCCCACACCCAGCCTGGCTGGGAGGGGCCATAGGAACTTGCCTTCCTTTGCTTTTTTACTTTTTTAAAAAGGGAATATCTTATTTTTGTACATTTTCTAGACTGCCCTGCGTGTGCCCTGGCCCCTGCCCTGCCCCTGGCACAGCACCCTCCCTGCTTCCTCCAGCTACGTGCTGCTGTGGGGAAGGGCCCACGGGGGTCCCCATGGATGAAGGGGGCTGACAAGCTGGTGCTTCCCCACGGCAGCAGGGGCTCATGCAGGGTCCAGCTGCTTGGGGCCCTCCTGCCAGCAGCATCCAGCTCGCTCGCCTGGTCTCCCCACAGGGAGCACAGGTTTGGTGACCAGCCTCGGGGGCCGCGGCTCTGCGGTGGGAGGCGCCTTCGCCCCCTGCACTAGGTACGAAAGGCTGTGACTGCCCCTGGCAGTGGCTAACTGCATGGGGGGCTGAGGGGCAGCTCCCACTCCCGGCTCCCTGCAGGCAGGGCTCTGCTCCAGCCTCCCTCCCCTGCCGGTGCCTTGCTTCTGCTCACGGTGGAAGCGGACGGCGTTCGGACCAAAGTTGATCCTGTCACATTCCAGGCCTCGGGGTCCCCCGGGGCGGGGGCATGCGCCAGGCAGGCTGGCCTGGGCAGCAGGGAGCCGACTGGGCCGTGCTGGCTGTGGCGGGGTCTGGGCCTGGCTTGCGGGTGTTTTGTACCTTTGTTTTTTTACTTGATCAATTGGTGAAGTCTTTTTATATTTAGTAAAACCTGGAGATGTTTTGTATGGAGCCTGGTGTCCGGCTGCTTGGGGAGTGGGGAGCTGCACGGGGGACAGAGCAGAGAGCCCATGAGGCGGAGGACCAGGGGGTCTGGGGCAGATGAGCAAGGTGTGAGGCACATGGGGTGGCCTGGGGCAGGTGAGCGGTATGTGGGGGCTGGGGCAGGGGAGCGGGGTGTGCAGGGGTGGGGCAGGGCTTGGTGCTTGCCATGGGGGCTCCAGTGCAGCCTGGGACTCGCTGGCTGGGAGCTGCTTCAGGTGATGGCAGCCCACCAGGAGCACTGGCCTGGGCTGTGTGAGCTGCTGTCGGCTCCAGTCCTGTACCCGGCCGTGCCCCAATGGTCCTGTCCCGCTTGTTGGAGCCGTAGCCCTGGAGACGAAGGGCCCAAAGGCCTGGGCCAGATTCGAACCAGTGCCTTCCACGACAACCCACTTTGGGCTGGGTGGCGCAGGACGAGCCCAGAGTGCTGCAGGAATGACATGGCTTCTGGGATCGGCTGTGGGATCACACTGTGGTCTCCTAGAGGAGAGGAGCCCACCAGCCCAGCTCGGAGCACGCAGGGGAGCCAGCAGCCAGGGGCTGTGTCCTGGGCTGGGGGCTGAGGCCCCTGCCCTGTGGAAGGGGATGGGGGCATCTCTCTGGCTGGCCCTGGGGACAGTGCAGCCCTGCCGCATGGACCCAAACCCTTGTCCACGGGTTGGGTCCGGCTGCCTGTCTGGTGGCTCTACCCCTGCTGCAATCTGAGCGAGAACACCCTGAGCCTGGGGAGGGAACAGAGTTGGGCACAAGGGCTGGGCCAGAGCTGGGCCTCCGCACCACCCTCCTCGCCCCTCCTGGAGCCAGCACCGCATCTGGGGCCCCTTGGCCGGGAGCCCCTCTCTGCTGCCTGGGCCCCTTCCCCCCCAGTGCGAGCCTGCCCGGCGAGCAGGCCCTGTGCGGGTGCGGCTGGCATCGGCAACGTGGCCAGGCAGCACTGGCAGTGGCCAGGCTGCACCGTGGCCGCCGCTGGTTGGAGCTTGCAGTCCAGCTGCTTTTGCTAAAAAAAAAAAAAAAAACGGGTTTATTTGCTCTGCGCATAAGCAGGTGCCTGTGGAACAGGTTCTGCTCCCCTGCCCGTGGTGCACCCGGCCCCTGCTCCCCCCATGCCGGCACGCTCTGCCACTCCCTGCGGCCTTCCAGCGCCACCGCCCCCTTTTACCTGGGCCTGGCTCTGGCCCCCATTTCTGCAGGGGGAGATGATTCTCCTGTGGGGAGCCCACCCCCTTGCGGGGACCAAGGGGTGCCCGTGTTGCTGAGGGCCCCGCTGTGCTCCAGATGGGTCGGCCCTGAGCTGTGCCCCACAGGGCTGCTAGCGGGGCTGGACTGGCCCCCCCCTGGCCAGTGCCTGTCTGCTTCCCTTGTGTGCACGCCTGTGACTCCCTTGCTGACTCCTGCTTCCTGCAGCTCTGCTGAGGCAGCAACGTGTGGGGCTGGGCTCTGCAGCTGGGCTGGGGGGCTCCCCTGGCAGAGATCACCACCCCGGGCTGGCCTGCGTGGGACCCTGCTCAGAGCACCCAGGCCCATCTCAGCTCGGAGCCAGTCCCTCCGCACAGCAGAGCCCGGCAGGGCCGCAGGGTACCACCTGCCCGGTGCCCAGCCTGGCACCAGTGCTGAGCGAGGTGAAACCCTTGCTGCTCTGCACAGGGCTGGGGGCCGGGGGTGCTGGCACTGCTGGGGCTAGGGCGGGGGGTGTCAGAGCTGGGAGTGGTGGGGCTGACACTGCCCCATTACTGGTGTTTCTGGCCTGTCCCGTCAAGCTCAGGCATCCCCCAATCCAGGCTGGAGCGGAGTCAGGCTCCGACCTGCCCAGTGCCAGTGGGAGCTCACTGCCACGAGTGTATCTGGAGGGACAGACCGACGCGTGGACAAGAGGCAGGCAAGGTGGCCAGAAGCGGGGAGCCATGTCCGCAGCCAAGGAGTGGATCGAGGGAGCTGCCGGCCGAGCTGTGCGGCAAGGAGGATATGGTGCTAGCCAGGTACGGGTGTTGCTTGAGGTCGTCAGGCAGTGACGAGGTGCCTGCCCCGTGGCTCCACGTGGCAGGGCCCAGGGAGTCGGCAGGCCTGCGCAGCACTAGATGCAGGCGCAGTCCTGGGCCAGGATGTTGGGCACGGTCTCGTACTTGAAGGAATAGCCGCCATCGGAGGTGGTGCGCACGCGCAGGGGCCGCATGGTGCCTGGCAGGGCGGCGCAGCAGAGGCGGAAGCCCAGCTTGTGGGTGAGGGCGTGGGCGTCGGAGCAGCTGCCGTGGCAGTAGTGGAAGAGGAAGGAGCTGGGGTGCACAATCCACTTGTCCCAGCCCAGCTCCTCGAATGAGATGTTAAGGGTGGCGCGGTGGCAGTTGGCATGGGCGGCCACGTCCTCTGACGGGCGCTGCAGCAGGTTGAGGGCAGCGGGAGACCAGGGCACCGAGGAGCGCCGGGCTCGGTCAGCCCCCTGGGGCCGGGTGGTGGCCACGAGGAAGGGCATCTTGTCAGCGTCAGCCACGCAGGGGCAGTGTGGGCAGCGCACCAGCAGCACAAAGAGCCGCTGCGAGACGTAGCGCAGGAACGGGGGTGCGAACTGGAACACGGTCCAGTGCTCGGGTGCCGGCACCACTGCAGCCCCCACGGCCACCTGGCCCTGCGGCGACAGGATCAGCACGTCGGCGCCAGTGGTCGAGCGGTTGGGGGCAGCGGAGGGGCCTGGTGGGACCATGGCGGCACTGCCCGTGTGGAACCAGAGCTGGGCAGAGGTCACCGTGCGGGTCAGCGTGTGCGGTGACGGCTGGAAGAGGTAGGTGAAGACTCCCTCATCCTCCAGGAGCACAGCCGGCTGCGGAGGCTCACATGGCACATCTGCAAGCAGAGGAATTGGGTCTGCACTGGCTGGGGTCTCCCGCATCCTGCCCCAGTCCCCAGCCCTCAGCCCGGGAGCTCCCATGTCTGGCTCCAGCCTGCAGGGCTGCATGCAGGGGCTGCAGGCGGGGATGGAGCATAGTTTCATCGTTTCATAGTTGGTTGGGTTGGAAGGGACCTGAGCAGATCATCAAGTCCAACCCTCTGCCATGGCAGGAAAAAGTGCTGGGGTCAAATGACCCTGGTGAGGTGTTCATCCAACCTCCTCTTAAAGGCCCCCCGGGTAGGAGCCAGCACCACTTCCCTTGGAGGTTG
>NW_005842829.1:394996-397110 GCF_000455745.1 Alligator sinensis | reverse complement strand
CTGACGAGAAGGGAGTTCCCCAGCCTGTAGGTCTGCTGCTGGCTCTTCCTCCCCAGGTGCAGCACCTTGCACTTGTCAGTGTTGAAACCCATCCTGTTCTCATCTGCCCACCCCTGTAGCCTGTCCAGGTCTGATTGCAGCCTAGTCCTGCCTTCTAGCATGCCCACATCCCCCACATCTTAGTGTCATCTGCAAATTTGAATAGGGTGCTTTTCACCCCCTCGTCCAAGTTGCTGATGAAGCTGTTGAACAGTGCAGGCCCGAGGACCAGCCCTGGGGGACCCCACTGCCCACATCCCTCCAGGTCGAACATGACCCGTCCCCCACCACTCTCTGGGTGCGGCCCTCCAGACAGTTAGCGACCCACCTGACTGTGTAGGTATCGACACCACAGTCCCCTAGTTTTTTAATGAGAATGGGGTGAGAGACGGTGTCAAAGGCCTTCCTGAAGTCCAGAAAGACTACGTCCACCACGACACATGTGTCCAAGGATTTTGTGACCTGGTCATAGAAGGCATCAGGTTGGTCTGGCAGGACCTGCCTCTAATGAACCCGTGCTGGTTACCCCTAAGCATCACCTCCCTTGCTGACCCCTCGTGGACATGCGCCAGGATAACTCTCTCAAAAAGCTTATCCAGGATCAAAGTAAGACTAACTGGCCTATAGTTTCCCAGGTCCTCCTTCCTCCCTTTTTTGAAAATGGGGACCACATTGGCCCTTTTCCAGTCCTCCGGCACCTCGCCAGAGCATCACGAGTGCTCATAAAGCCATGCCAGGGGTCCCGCAATGACCTCTGCTAATTCCCTCAGCGCTCGGGGGTGGAGGTCGTCAGGACCTGCTGATTTGAACACGTCCAGCCCCTCCAGAAGTTCCCTGACTAGGTCCTCACTGACCCTGGGCCTGGGCGCGCCTCCCCCAGAGCCTGAGGGGGTCCCAGTGGACGGGCTGATCTGGTCCCTGTTCAGAAAAATGGAGGAGCAGAGCAGGGCTGGGCATGGGGGCTCTGCTCCCTGGGTTGTGCTCCCATGGAGCACAGCAGCTCCCTCGAGCACCTGCAACTCCCAAGTCCTCGCCTGGGTGCTGTGGAGCTCTGGCCCTGGCCAGCACCCTGGAGAGCCTGCCTGGGGCTGGGGCGAGGAGACTGACCCCAGTGCCCAGCAACTGCAATGGTGCCGGGGCACGGGGCAGGAGTGGAGGTGCCTGGAGCATGCTTAGGGCCTGGCTGTGGTTTGGCCCCAGCTGTTGCACTGATGCTGCCCCAGCCTTGCTGATAACACCCCTGCTGGGCCCAGAACAGTTCAGTGCTTGTGTGCTGTGCAAGCACTGGTGAAACAGCCACCATGGTGCACAGGCTTGCATGAGGGAGGTGGGCTCGTGCGTGAGGGAGGTGGGCTCGTGCCTGGGGAAGCCCCACAAGCAGGCTCATGCAGCTGCTTGGAGAGCCCCAGACCTGGCCAGTGAGGACCGTGCCCACGACCCCTGTGCCCAGCCAGTGGAGACCCACCTCTGCCACCCCCAGATGTGCCCCCGCAGCCCCTTCCCCACCAGCCATGGGCCTGTGCGCTGGGGAATGTCCCTGCCTCTGTGGCCAGGAGCAGGGGGCAAGGCAGCTGCAGGTGACACAACCCTGGAGGCGCTTGGCGGGGTCCTGCTGCCGGGGCAGGGATGGGGACGTTGATCTGTCTGGAGGCCGCCTGCAGCCTGCCACTGTCCCGAGCAGCCCCTGCCCTGTCCTGGCACCTCTCGGGGCTGCGGGGACGAATGGGGCTTGCATCCGGCGCGCTGGAGGTGGTAGCTTGGGTCAGCCGGGGCGAGCCGGGGCCCTGGGGCAGGGGTGGGGGGTGGTGGCCCATAGGACCGGGCAGGCAGGGGGGAGGGGCTCCGGCAGAGCTGTGGGGGAGCCCAGGGCAGGGCTAGCAGGGGGTGGGAGCAGAGCGGGAGCAGAGCCAGGACCGGGGCTGGGCTGGTGGGTGTCGGCGGCTAATGGATCTTTGCTCTCTCAGGGCCGGGGCTGGCCGCGGCCCCCGGCGCGGAGCGCCGCGCACCCTCGACCCCCATCGTGCAGGGCTGGGCACTGAGACTGCGTCAGCCCAGAGTGGGCGCCCTGCTGAGGC
>NW_005842829.1:394570-394986 GCF_000455745.1 Alligator sinensis | reverse complement strand
GGGGCTCTGGGGTCCCAGTGCTGTGCCCCTGCCCCCGTTGTCCCGGCTGAGGGGCGCAGGAGCCCCCAGCCCGGTCCCTGGCCCAGCACGGCCCCTCCTCTGGCTCTTCCCTTGCTGCGCTTGCCCCCTGACCCCCACGCCGCAGCCTGACTTGCCCGCCCCGCTGCACCCCAGCCCCCTGCTCTCACCTGTGGAGGGGAAGAGGATCAGCTGGGAGGTGTCCTCTTGGTCCCGTTGCCGGAGAGGCAGGGTCCCCAGGGCATGCCGCCGACGCACCTCCCTCCGCTCCTTCTGGGCCCTGCCTCCCGGGGCCGCTGGGCTCAGGTGTTCCAGGACCTGGGCCCGGATCTTGGCCAGGACGAGCTGCCGGTCGAGCTCGGCCTCGCTGCAGCCCGGCAGGGCAGGGGGGGCCAGCA
>NW_005842829.1:393537-394521 GCF_000455745.1 Alligator sinensis | reverse complement strand
ACGCAGCCTGTGTGTCCGGCTCGCCTCGCGCTGGGCTCCGACTGGGGCAGGGTGGCATTGAGATGTATCTGCCACTGACGCAAACGTCTGCTAGCCGTGAATATTATCTCTGGGCAGCGAAAACAAGGAGCTGTCTGGAATGCAAGGACAGTGCCGCCCCGGGAGGGCGACCAGGGCAGGGGGGCGCAGGCCTGGGCGCGAAGGCAGCGCCAGGCCCAGCTCCCTGCAAAGACAGCGTCAAACTCCCCCACCCCTGGCCTGTGCCTGCAGCGCGTCGGGGCCTCTGCGTGGGGCGCTCTGCTTGCACCGCGGCCAGCGGCGCCAGCCTGGCCCTGCTCGCGGGATGGGGTCCCGTTGGGGTCTAGCTCCAGCCTCAAGGTTGTTCCGGGTCGCCAGCCGCCTTCCTCCCCTTGTCCTGGTCCCCCCAGGGCCCCTCTCCAGGATGCGGTGCCTGCAGCGCGGCAGTCTGGGCAGCGACCCTCAGCCCTGCCCGTTGCTGCTTGTTTCCTACATGCCTCACGTGAGGCCCTGGCGTGAGCTGTCGGCCGCGGGGCAGGGCTCCCTGTGGTCCCTGTCATGCTAACGACCGGCCCGTGCAGCCGGCACTTGCTCCCCAGACGCCAGCCTCCGCCCCACGTCTCGGCCCCTGCCCAGGCCCCCAGCAGAGGGGTCGGTGGAGTGGGGATGTGGAGACCTGGGCAGGCAGGGCTGCGAGGAGACCGCCTGCCTGCGCCCCATGACCCCAGCTGTCGGCCCCAGTGCCCCCGCTGGGCCCTGCCCCCTGCTTGGTGCTCTGGGCTTGCAGCAGGGGGTTTCTTGCATGGAGCCTGGTGCCTTGCCCCTTGCCCTGGTCCCGTTCCCAGCCCGAGGGAGGGGCGGCCAGGCTGGGGGGCAGGGGGATGAAGGGCGAAGACCCCGGGCCCAGCCAGGCCAGGTTGTGAGAGCTCCGAGCCGGGCAGGCCTGGGAGTGGGGTAGGGGGGGGC
>NW_005842829.1:392838-393238 GCF_000455745.1 Alligator sinensis | reverse complement strand
TATACATAGCTCAGCCCAGCCCAGCTCCGAGCGGAGCAGGCTCCCGCTTATCAGCCCCGCGTGTCATCAGGGGATATTTTTGGGGACAGCAGCTGCAGGCATTTGTGACGTCGGGCCCCTGTGTGTTGACACCCTGGGAGCGGAGCCGGGGGAGGCAGCGGCCGCGGGGGAGAGCGCAGGCGGCGGAGCGAGGTGGGGAGCCGGGCCGGAGGGGCCAAGCGGTGACGAGGGACGAGGCCGAGGCGTCGGAGGAGCAGGGTCAGACGGCGGATGTGCGTGTGACGGACGGGAGCGCAGGCGGACGGACGGGGTGTGCATGACCAGGGACTCTCGCAGGGAATGGGCGCAGCGTCCTGAGGGTCCCGGCGTCGGAGAAGGGTGCTGGCCCCTCCGTGAGTAT
>NW_005842829.1:390918-392233 GCF_000455745.1 Alligator sinensis | reverse complement strand
CAGTGCATGCAGCCGCGGCGCGTGAGGCCGCAGGAATGTCCCCGCGGGAGGGGGAGACCTGCTGCCCCCCGCCCCTTGCCCCCAGAGCCCCTCTGCCCCTGCCCCTGCCCTCTGCTTGCTGGCACTGGGCACGGGTGGAGGGGTGGCACCGCTGCCTGCTTCCTGCCAGCACTGAGCTGGGAAGGGGCTCAGGGGTCTTGCCCCACTCGTCCCCAGAGGGGGAGACTACCAGGAGTCCCTGTCCCAGGGGAGCCAGAGGCCCCGGGTCCGGCTCATCCGGCCCTTGGGCTCGGTTGCCTTTGAGGGCCGGTTCCCCCCAGCGGCCCCCTCCCCTCGCTTGATGCCCAGGGCAGCGCCGCAAGCCCCAGCTCCAGCCCCTGAGGAAGTGCGCAGAGTCCCCGGGGAGGCGGGGGCCCCAGGAGACCGAAATAACCAGCTAACAATAGGCCGGGCTGGCAGCTGGCAGGGAAACCCGATGCACCCAGCCCGGCGTGGAATCCAGGGGCCGGCGACAGCGTGGCCAGGCCCAGGCTGCAGCCCACGCGGCACTCGTGGGGTCCCCCGGGCTTGCGGCACCAAGGAGCCCCGGTCTCTGCGGGGAACGAGGGGGTCGGGGCCCGTTGCCACTGCGCTGGGGCTCCTAGCAGGACGGCGGGCCGCCCCCAGCCTCTCCCCCATTGCAGCTCCCTGCTCCCTGACGCCCGCTGTGAGCCGCGGTTCTGCCCCACAGGTGCCCGGTCCCAGCCGCGGCCCCCGCAGACGCGGAGATGGACGTGTTTGGAGGGGCCCCCAGGTTCCTCGCCTACCCCCGCACGTTCACCGTGCAGAGCGGCGCCGATGCCCTCCTTAAGTGCCAAATCACGGGCGACCCGCAGCCCAGCATCGCCTGGGAGAAGGACAAGGCGCCCATCGCGCCGGCCGGGCGCTTCCGCGTGCAGGCCGAGGGCAATGTGTACAGCCTGCTGGTCTCGCGGGTGACGCCCGAGGACGGCGGGCAGTACATCTGCAAGGCCAAGAACAGCGTCGGCGAGACCTACGCTGCTGCCACGCTCAAGGTGGAGCCTGGGGAGCCGTGCTGCGAGGGGCACCCCGACGACTGGGCCCCCGTCTTCCTGGCCCGGCCCCTCTCCCTGCGTGTCGGCCGCGGGGAGGACGTGGCGTTCAGCTGCCGGGTGCTGGGGCAGCCGGGCCCCGTGCTGGAGTGGGAGAAGGACGGGCGCAAGCTGTCCGACCTCTTCGAGAGCAGCCACTTCTGCGTGGGCAAGGAGCCCGAGGACTGGCACTTCCTGCGGATCTTCGGGTCCCGGCCCCCGGA
>NW_005842829.1:381352-390257 GCF_000455745.1 Alligator sinensis | reverse complement strand
GCGTGAGCCGGCCCTGGGCGCGGGGGGAGGGGCCTGGCTGCGTGCCCGCCCGTGTGTCCCGGAGCCGCATTAGGAGTGGCTGGGTGTCACCAGAGGGCTCGCGGCGTCGTGGGTGGGCAGTGCCCCGCGAGTGACGAGCGCTGATGGGTCTGGCCCCGTGCCGCGGGGCCGGCTGCCAGGCACCTGCTGGAAGAGGCGGTGGAGCCCCCCCGGCAGCTGCGGAGCCCGGGGGCTGGCGGCCCTTGTGCTGGCCGCGGGGGGAGCTGGGCACGCTGGTGCCGAGGGGCGACGGGTGGGGGCAGGGGCCGCGCTTGCACCGGGCCCCGGAGCGGGTCCAGGGTGGCGTTGCAGCAGGACGATGCGAGGGATGCGAGCTCCATATCTGACTTGTCCCTGCTCCTTGTCTGCCGGCGAGATACGGTGTTCCCAGTCCCAGCCGGCCCAGGCGGGGGCGGCCCCGAGGCCTTGGCACCCTGTCTGGTCTGCAGCCCCGAGCGCGGGTCAGGAGGCAGCCCAGCTTTGGGGCACACTTTCCCAGTGGGGCTGCAGCGTGGGCCTGCCCTGCCCCTCATTCCCTGTCCCCTGTCCCCTGCCCTTTGTGACCCAGCTCCGGCCAGCCTGGCTCCTGGCAGGGACCTTGCTGTATAGCGTTCGCTCCTGGGCTCCCCTCCGTGCCCCCAGTGCCCCCCGCCCCGGCGCTGTCCTCTCCCTCCTCCACCCCGTCCTGCTGCCTGGCTGGAGTCGGGGCTGTGTGCCGCATGGACCCTCTGGTCCTCGTCCTGCCCAGGGCTCCCACGCTTTGTGTTTCCAGAGCTCCATCCATCCCCGGGATGTTTCCTGGGGGCAGCTTCTAGCTCTGGCTGCTGGGCCTGGGACGGCCAGTCGCCTGTGCGGGGGCTGGTCCCTTGAGGCTCGGGGCCAGGGTCTGCTGCCCGGACAAGTGGAGTCTCTTCTGCCCAGGCAGTGGGACCCAGAGGGGCCTTGGCAGGGGCAACACCGGTGCAAGACACTGGGAGAAGGGGGCTGAGAGCCAGAGACCGCACGTTGCCCTCCGAGCTGCCACCCCGAATAACCCAGCGGGACCGAGCTCCCTGCAGCCCTGCCAGGGACAGACGGCGCTGGGTCAGGCCAGGCCAGGGCAAGGAGACCCTGGGCATGGGGGTCGCACCAGCACTGGGGCTTCCTCCGGGGCAATAGCTGCAGAGGCAGACAGGGAGGGGTCACGCTTTGCCCCCTCCTCTGAACGGGGGCTCGGGTGCCTGCAGAGTCCCTGTGCTGGGCTGGCGGCCACGGCCCCCTTCTTCCCCCGGGCCAGGGGCGATGCCTGGGCCCATGTCGTGGTGTTCAGAGATTGGGCTCGGGGTTTGTCTGGGCTGGTTTGGATAGGGCTGATCCTGCCTCGAGCAGGACAGGGACCAGACGTGACCCCTCAGCTCCCTGCCGGTGCCATGGCTCTCGGATCCTATGGGGCACGGCGCTGCAGGTGCTTGGGGGAGCCCCTCGCAGCCTGGGGGGCCGGGGGGTGCAGCAGGTCATGGGGCTGGCGTCGGCAGACAGGGCAGGTGGGTGCAATGTCGGCTGGGGCTGGGAAGGGCCCGGAGATGAGACAGGCTGGGTACGGGGGCCAAGGGGCAGGCGGGGGCAGTGTTCACAGCTGCTGTGATGGGAGGATGTGGGGGAAGCGGCGAGAGGAGGCAGCTGCAGTCTTGTGGAGCCGGAGCTGGGCCGGCTTCCCCCGGGGTTGGGCAGAGCAGGTAGCCGGGGCCAGGGCCAGACTCAGCTGTCGGCACCAAGGGGCAGGGGCCGCGGAGCGCTGCACCGTGTGTGGGGTGCGTTTGGGGCTGGGCTGCCCAGAGGACCGCGGTGCGGGGGGAGCAGGGGGTTGCAGGGGCTGGGCTGGGGTCCCAGGCAGGACGGCAGTGCTGGGGAACACGGTGAGAGGCAAGGAGGACAGGAGGTGATGGGAGCTTTGCTCGCTGGCATGGAGCAGCGGTGCCAGGCCGTGCCCCCTGCCCAGGCGCTGCCCCACATGTGCTCAGCAGCGCCCGTCTCCCCGCCCCGGCCCAGAGCACCGGGTGCGGTTCCAGGTGCAGCTGGAGGACGTGGAGGTCCGGGAGCGCGAGGACGCGGTGCTGGAGTGCCGGGTGCCGCTGGAGACCATCCCCACAGCCTGGTACCTGGAGGACAAGCCGCTGCAGCCCAGCCCCAAGTACCTCATGGAGGAGCAGGGCCGTGTGCGGCGCCTCACCATCCGCGATGCCCGCACCGACGATGACGGCATCTACCTCTGCGAGATGCAGGACCAGGGCCGCAGCATTGCTGAGGTCTCCGTCAGAGGTGTGGGGCCGCGGGGTCGCTGCAGGGGTCAGCAGGCAGGAATGGGGCCATGGAGCCACTGATGGGGTGGGATGATGCCGGGGCCTCGTGCCTCTACCCCTGTCCTGCCCTGCCCTGCCCTGCCCTGCCCTGCCCTGCCCTGCCCTGCCCTGCCCTGCCCTGCCCTGCCCTGCCCTGCCCTGCCCTGCCCTGCCCTGCCCTGCCCTGCCCTGCCCTGCCCTGCCCTGCCCTGCCCTGTCACTTGCTCCTGACCCATTTGCTCCTGCCACCTTGGAGACCCCTGGGGACCCCAAACTGCCCCCCGGGGACTCTGGGTCCCCTGCCACACCCCATGGTCCTAGCTGCCCCCTTTCACACGAGCCCGGTCCCTCCCGGTGTGTCCCAGGAATGATCGTGAAGCGGCTGCCGCGGAAGCTGGACGTCATGGAGGGGGAGAACGCCGCCTTCTGCGTGGAGACGCGGGAGGCCGTGGAGGGCATCTCCTGGCGCCGCAATGGGCAGGAGCTGCAGGAGTCGCCCTGCACCGTGCTCAAGAGCTTCGGCAAGACCCACCTGCTGGTCCTGGTGCACGTGACACGGGAGGACGCCGGCATCGTTGCCTTCGCTGTTGGGGACTCGGAAACCTCGGCCCAGTTCCGCGTCAAATGTGAGAGCCTGCTGCGGGGCGGGGGGGAGCGGGGAGCCCGGCTCTGCCCTCAGGTGGATCGGAGCCAGCACGGGCAATGCCCTGGGCCAGTCATTCCCTGCTCGGGGCCCAGGTCAAAGCTGGCGCCGTTACAGGGGACAGGCCCTGTGTCTGATGGGGCTGAGACTCCCAGGGCCTGGGCTTGAGCCGTGCCCCTGGGAAGGCTCCACATCCCGACCCCAACCCTGGGCATCGCTTCCCTGCTTGGGGGACGTCTCAGAGCAGCCCCCTGGGGTGGGTGTTTCAGGTGCGAAGCGTGTCCCACCCAGCACACCCGTGGCCGCCTGCATGAGCACGGAGCACAGTAACGCCGCGCTGCTGACGTGGTGTCCCGCGCCCGACGTGCACCGCAGCCCACCCAACGCCTACGTGCTGGAGCGGCAGGAGGCTGGCACGGCTGAGTGGGTGCAGTGCCTCACCACGGACACGGCCGGCGCCGTGGAGGTGCTGGGCGACAGCGTCCCCGCCGAGGCCGACTACCGCTTCCGCCTCTGCGCCGTCAACAAGTACGGATGCAGCGCGCATGTCGAGTTCCCCGGTGCTGCGCACCTCGGTGAGTGCCGGGGCCACCCCCCATTCCCATCCTCCCTGCCCCAAGTGCTGCCAGGCGGGGCTGGACACTTGTGAAAAACAAAGTCCTGTTTCCCTCCATGGGGCATTCAAGGGGGGACTCGTGGCCGCAGACGTGGCGGAGCTGAGAGCGCAGCTGGATCCACTGGGGACCGGACACGTGCGGGGAGGAAAGGGGCACGGGGAGTGCTGGGGCAGGGAGCGAGGGCCACGGCCTCTGCACCAGCCCTGCCGGGACCCTCTGTGCTGGAGGAACAGGGGAAAACCCTGCTCAGCCCTGGGCACTCACCCTCCAGCTCTGCTCTCTACCCTGGGACATGGGAGATGGGGCAGGATGGACCTGGGTCTGACCCAGAAAATGGCAATTCTGATGTTTGGATGATGCCAGGCTCTGGGGCTGACTTGTGCAGAGCACCACAGCTAGACAGCTCTTCCCAGCACCAGCCCCAGTTTGCTCCCTTCCCAAACTGAAAGGAGAAGGGGACATGTCCTGGGTCCCGCGAGGAGGTGGCTGGGCGCATGCGGCTCAGGGGGCAGGGGCGGCAGGGCTGGGCAGCAGCATGCCCAGGGAGGGGAACGGCGGCGGCGGGCGCCAGTCGGTGATGCCGCGCACCTCTGTGCTGGCTGCCACTGTCTCCGGCTGAGGCGCTGCCCTGTGCTCTAGTGCCCCTCGCCCGCATGGAAAGAGCCCTGCAGGATGCTGTGGTGCAAGAGGGCGAGGATGCCATCTTCTCCCTGGAGCTCTCGGCCTTGGTGCGTGGTGCCTGGTTCCTCAATGGGGCAAGGGTGCAGGAGGAGGAGGAAGAGGAAGGCCGGCGGTGCTGCATCTGGCACAGCAAGACAGAGCATGCACTGCAGATCCGTGGGGCGCGGCTGACAGAGAACGGGGCTGAGGTGCGCTTCGTGGCCCACGGGCTGCAGGACGTGGCCATGCTGCGCGTGCAAGGTGAGGCGTTGGCTGGGGAGGGTGGGAGGGGCATGGCCTCGGTGGGCAGGACACCTGAGACCATGGGGCTAGGCGGACATGGCGCAGGCATTGACCATCCCCACGCCGGTAACAAGTGCCCACTGGTCCACGCACCCCCACCCATGGGCACCTTCCCCTCTGGTGCTCCCCTGTGCCGCACTGGAGCCGGCGGTTTGTGCGTGGCCTCGTGCTTGGCTCCTGTGGCTGCCTGGCCTGTGTCCAGCGCTGCCCTTGTGCCCTGGCTCCCCGCAGGGCACAAGGGCAGGCACGCGCTGCTCAGAGTCAGAGCACACGCTGCTTTGCTCAGCCGAAGAGGTTTCCCTGGGCTGAGGGCACAGGGAGGTGCTGGGCACTGGGCCCAGGGTGCAGCTGCTGTCCCTCTGGTTCTGGAGCAAGGCAGTGCCATGGACTCCCACTTGCTGCTCCTGCCCTGCAGCACTGTGGTCACCAGCCCTCCACCCTCACGTGGTCTCCCTGGGGGTGAGGGCTGGGCACCAGGGCAGTGGGCGCCTACGAGGGGCAGGGGGATCCTGCTGGGGTCTGTGGGTTCTGCCTCCCCCCGTGGGGACGCAGGGGCAGGTGGGACCGGCGCGGGTGTGCCCAGCCCCATGCCCCATGCAGACAGCTTCGGGCGGGAGCGCCGGCCCCTGCTTACAGCGGCGTGCCCTCAGCCCCGCAGGTGCGCATCGTTGCGGTGCCTGAGGCCCAGCGCATGCAGACGCTCCCAGCGGGGCTGCCCCTGCTCCTGGAGTGCGAGATCTCCCGGCCCGACGCCCCCGTGCGCTGGCTCAAGGATGGGGAGGCCGTGCCTGGGGGCGATGCCATAACCGTCCAGGCAGAGGGCTGCATGAGGAGGCTGCTTGTCCGCTCTGCCTGCCCCTCGCACTCCGGGATGTATGCGTGCGACACCGGCGATGACGTGGTGACGTTTGCCGTGACTGTGACTGGTGAGCGGGGCTGGGGACCCAGGACCCTGCACCGTGCAGGCTCTGTGCAGCCGTGCTCAGAGTCAGAGCTGGAGAGGCTCCGTCTGCTGGGCTCCCTCCTCCACCCGCCTCTGCCCCTGGTCTGTCTGTACAGGGACCTGCCATCTCCTGCCCTGAGGGCATGGGTGTCTCCTCACACCCTGCTTGGCCTGGGGCAGCTGGGCTGTGGGTGCTGGGTGTGCCCTGCTGAGCATGGGGCGAGCCTGCTGGTGTGCTGTGGTGGGGGCGAAGCCCACCTAGGACGGTGCCAAGGGGAGGTGGCCCCATCTCCCCTTGCTCTTCTGTGCATGTTGGGGTAAGTCCAAGCTGAGCCCCTGGTTTCCCCCGCCAGAGCCGCCCGTGCGGGTCGTCAGCTCCAACGAGGCGGCGGCGCACACGTACGTGGCGTTGGAGCGCGTGGAGCTGGTGTGCGAGCTGTCCCGCCCCGACGCCCCGGTGCAGTGGTACAAGGATGGTGTGGAGGTGGACTCGTGCTGCGCGCCTGGGGGCCCTGCTGCCGGCTCGTCCTGCCCTCGGCCCAGCCGCCGGACACGGGCGAGTATGTGTGCGACGCCGGCGGTGACTCCGTCTTCTACAATGTCTCTGTCGCAGGTCAGTACCCCCACGCTGGCCCTGGGTCTGTGCCACGCTGCCTCCCTGGTGCCCCTGGGCCGAGCCACTGCCGTCCTGCTCCTCACGGCTGCCGGAAGGTCTCCCTGGCTCGGGGCACCTGTGACCTCAGACGCACCCCCAGCGCTGACCTGCTCCTCCTGCCCTGGTGACCGAGGGCTCTAAGCTCAGGAGTGTGCAGCCTTGTCGGGCCTACAGCACAGCTGTTGCTTACCCTCTTATCCCGTATGTGCCTGCTCCCCGCGCGCTGCTACCTGCCCGTGCCCTGACACTGCCCCCCAGGATACAAGGGGGCTGCAGCCGCCAACGGAGAGGTGACGGGACCTGAATCTGTTCAGCCTTCACAAGAGAAGGCTGAGAGGGAACCTGGTAGCCGTCTATAAACTTACCGGGGGGACCAGTGGGGAATGGGAGAGTCCCTGTTCCCCTGAGCACCTCCCGGAGTAATGAGGAATAACGGCCATAAGTTGACTGAGAGTAGGTTCAGACTAGACCTCAGGAGGCGATACTTCACGGTCAGGGCGGCCAGGATCTGGAACCAGCTTCCAAGGGAAGTGGTGCTCGCCTCTACCCTGGGGGTCTTTAAGAGGAGGCTAGATAATCACCTAGCTGGGGTCATATGAGCCCAGTTTTCTCTCCTGCCCAGGGCAGGGGCTCGGACTTGAAGATCTACTTAGGTCCCTTCCAACCCTACAGCTATGAATCTATGAATGTCCTGCTGTTGCCAGGGGGTTGGTGGGCACTGGAGAGAGCCCAGGCCCAGGCTGTGCCCCCGCCTCGTGTGCCGCACGAGCTCTGTGTGCAGCACGGTGGGTGCTGGTGGGGGGATGTGGTGGGGGGCGGTGAGGATGATCCAGGGTCTCTGAAGGGAGCCAGGAAGCTGCTCAGCAAGGAGAGGAGCTGAGAGTCTGAGAGAGTGAATGCGACCAAGCCTGGGGGTCTTGGGGTCCCAGGTCTCTCCCCTCTCCCAGTGCCATCTGGTGAGAGGGGGACGCTCCAGGCTGGTGTGAGGTGACAGGCAGAGTGCAGGAAGCGCTGCTCCGGAAAGGGGCCGCGGCCATGGACAGCACAGGGCTTGGGAAGGGGCCGGGCATTTCTGTGCCAGGACCAGAGTGATCTCGCTAGATGATGGTGCCAGGGACAGAGGGGCTGCGGGGACCTCAGCCTTAAGGCACTGGGCCCCCAGCTGACCCCAGCTGCTCCTGAGCCAGGCGACACCTGCACGGGGCAGGTCCTGCCACCTCCTGCGCCTCCTCGGGAGCTGGCTGTGCCCTGGGTGTGGGGATGAAATTGCCGCTTCCTCCCTTGAACCTCCATGATGCTCACAGGCCCCAGGGGACATGAGGACCTGCGAGCTGGGTATGGCGGACGTGGGGGCTGCTTGATGCACTACTGCTTTGGCCACCCATGTGCGCCTGTGTGAGCAGTACCTTGCCCCATCCTCCCTTTACTGGTCCCTCCATCCCCTGCTTCTGTCACAAAGCAGGCTACAAGCTCCCAGGGCCAAGGGCGCTGTTCCCACTGCCTCTGCAATGGTTCTCTCTGTCCCAGAGCCGCCCGTGCGGGTCGTCAGCTCCAACGAGGCAGCGGCGCACACGTACGTGGCATCAGAGCGCGTGGAGCTGGTGTGCGAGCTGTCCCGCCCCGACGCCCCGGTGCAGTGGTACAAGGATGGTGTGGAGGTGGAGGAGGGAGGACAGCGAGCGGCTGCTGCTGCAGCGCTCGGGGCCCTGCTGCCGGCTCGTCCTGCCCTCGGCCCAGCCACCAGACGCAGGCGAGTACGTGTGCGACGTGGGCGGTGACTCTGTCTTCTACAGCATCACCGTTGCAGGTCAGTGCCCCCGTACCAGCCCCGGGTCTGTGCCCTGCTGCCTCCCTGGCACCCCCTGGGCTGAGCTGCTGCCGTCCCGTGTCCCTTCAGCTGCCCCTTGGGCCATCCGGCCAAACCCCACAGGGGCGCAGGCACCGGGTTCATGTATGAGCTCCCATCCCGCAGCCCCACAGTCAGGACAGGATGCCCCCTGCTCTGTCCCTCCTGCCCCTGCCGCGCAGCACCCCCTGCTGGGCACCCCCTTCCCTGCTGCACAGAGCCCCTTCCCTGCCCCCCCCGTGGCACAGCACCCGTAGTGCTGTCCTGGGCACTGGCACCAGCACTGCCTGCCAAGGAGAGGCCCCAGGTCGAGCCCCCCCCTCCAGCAGGTGGGACTTGGCCCGACCCCAGGCACCCTGGCTGAGCCCATGGTTTCCCCTGCCAGAGCCGCCCGTGCGGGTCGTCAGCTCCAACGAGGCAGCGGCACACACATACGTGGCATCAGAGCGCGTGGAGCTGGTGTGCGAGCTGTCCCGCCCCGACGCCCTGGTGCAGTGGTACAAGGATGGGGTGGAGGTAGAGGAGAGCGAGCGGCTCGTGCTGCACCATGAGGGACCCTGCTGCCGGCTCGTCCTGCCCTCGGCTCAGCCGCCAGACACGGGCGAGTACGTGTGCGATGCAGGCGGCGACTCCGTCTTCTACAATGTCTCCGTCGCAGGTCAGTGCCCCCACGCTGGCCCTGGGTCTGTGCCACGGGCCGCTGGCGGTGCCTCCGTCTTCTACAATGTCTCCGTCGCAGGTCAGTGCCCCCACGCTGGCCCTGGGTCTGTGCCACGCTGCCTCCCTGGTGCCCCTGGGCTGAGCTGCTGCTGTCCTGGCCCCTCATGTCCCTTCAGTTGTCCCGTGGGCTGTCCAGCCAAACCCCACAGGGCGCACGCACT
>NW_005842829.1:371332-381283 GCF_000455745.1 Alligator sinensis | reverse complement strand
CATAGCCCCCCCTGCTGGGCACCCCCCGTCCCCCAGCACAGCTCCCCTGCCCCACCGCCCTGCAGCACAGCACCCGTGGTGCTGCCCTGGGCACTGGTGCCGGAGCTGCCTGCCAAGGAGAAGCCCCAGGCTGAGCCCCCCCAGCAGCAAGGGACTTGTCTAGGCCCTGGGCACCCCGGCTGAGCCCCTGGTTTCCCCCCACTAGAGCCGCCTGTGCGGGTCATCAGCTCCAACAAGGCGGCGATTCACGTGTATGCGGCGTTGGAGCGCGTGGAGCTGGTGTGCGAGCTGTCCCGCCCCGACGCCCCAGTGCAGTGGTACAAGGACGGGGTGGAGGTGGAGGAGAGTGAGCGGCTTATGCTGCAGCGCTCGGGGCCCTGCTGCCGGCTCGTCCTGCCCTCGGCCCAGCCGCCGGACACGGGCGAGTACGTGTGTGACGCGGGCGGTGACTCCGTCTTCTACAATGTCTCCGTCGCAGGTCAGTGTATCCCGGTGCAGGCACCCCATGTTTGCTTTTCGTTGTGCTGGGGATTTGGGGGGCCTGTTACATTCTTCTTGCCACTTCTGCGGCTCCTTTCCCCTCCTGCCTGCCTTGTTCTGTCTGCCTGGAAACGTTTCTGTCTGTCTCGCTCGCTCCTGGCCTGGGCTTTCCCTCGTGCCCTTTCTGTTCTGCTCTGGCTTCTACCGCAGCACGTCCTCTGATGCCCCCAGGCCCCGCTTGCTCTTGTGGCCTCCTCCACCATCTGTGCCATTGAGGCTTATTCATGGCCATCCTGCAGGTGCCCAAAGGGTCATGATCCCACATAGACAACCCTGGCTGGTGCTAGTTAGGACCCAGTGCTGCCGGAAGGAGCTGAGCCAGCAGCAGTGAGAGACGGGGACACTGTGGCATGAGGAGTGGAAAAGAGAACTTAGCAGTACTGGCACCAGGTGGAGGTAGCTGATAGAGGAAGCTAAAGGATCGTGCCAGCGTTTAGGGAGGGTAAAAGAGACAGGGCAGAGAGCCATAGACCTGCTCGCCCGGTGCTGACCCTGACACCGCAGGAGAGCATTGTTTGGACACTAGGAATGAGCTAGAGACTGGCAGCACGGTCGGTGCCGGCTGGCCTGGGTCATTGCCGCACGGGTAGTTGCCTGGGTCATTGCCATCTGTCTCCCAAGGGCAAGGGCCTTTGGTGATGTGTTTATTGAGCCAACTGTACAGTGGGGAAAGGTGGTAGACGGGCTCTGGGCACACGGTTCCTGCGCGTGGGGGCAAGGGGCCTGGCTGCTCCTTTAGGGCTGGGAGCCTGGGTCCGACAGGCAGAAAACAATGGGGCCACGAGGGAGGCGGGAGATGTGGGGGCCAGGACAGCCACAGGGCCCCTGGGAGGGGGATGGGATCCTGAGCAGGAGCAGGGTCCGGCTGCCGCCGTGTGCGGCACGGCTGGGAGCACAGGGCTTGTTGCAGAGGCCATGAGGTCAGAAGAGCATTGGTGCCCTGGTGAGAGTGATTGAAGGGCTGGAGAAAAGATGTTGGAAACACAAGGAGCTCGGTCTGGTCATAGGATCCCAGCACCATGGGGTTGACAGGGAGCTGCGGGGTCACATCCAGCCCGAGGCAGGATCAGCCCTGTCCAAACCCACCCAGACAAACCCCGTGTGTGACCTCGGAGCTGCATGACAACATTGCCCCTGACACAGCCTGGGGCATCGCCCCCGTCCCTGTCCTCGGGATACAGGGGGACCGCAGCAGCCAACATCCTGCTGCTGCCAGGGGGGTTGGTGGGCGCTGGAGAAGGCCCAGGCCGTGCCCCCACTGCAGAGGGAGGGGAAACCACCTCTGGCTGGGCCAGGCTGAGCAGGGGGCAAATCCCTGCCTGCCCCCCAAGGCAGCAGGAGCAGGGGGCAAGGGCCTGTAGCCAGGACCCCGCGGGGCTGAATCCCAGCAAGAGCATTGGCACAGCCCCAGCCTGGGATGCAGGCAGCAGCCAGTGCTTTTGGGGGGGCTTCACCCCCCTGCAGCAAGGCGTGGTGGGGAATTCCCTCCCAGCCCCGTGCAGCGCCTACAAAGCCCAGAGGCCTGGGCAGTGCCCGGAGCAGAGCAGCCCAGGGCAGAGCTGGGAGTGACTCGAGCCCTGTTGCTTGGGGGAGCCCTGGCTGGGAGCAGAGGGATGCGGGGCAGGGGGCAAAGCGATCACGGGATCCTGGGCTGGTGCCGAAGCCTCGGTCTCAGTGCAGGCCACAGGCTTGTACAGGGCAAGTGGCTGCGGCTGAGGCTGGATGGAGTCTGGGGTGTGAGGTGCTGGTCACCCGCACTTCTCTGCATGAGTCCAGCTCGGGCACTGGGCCTGGACCTGAGTTCATGCAGAAGCAGCTGAGACCATCACTGCAGTGAGCAGTGAATGCGAGGCCTGAACAAGGGCCCCCTTTACTTCCTGCTCCAAACCCTGGTGCCAGCCAGTCACCCGGCGATGACCCAAATGCTGTGCCATGTAGTGGGGATGTGCTAGAGCTTGTAGGGCAGTGTACGACACTCCCTCTGAGCCCCACGTCCCCCGCCAGAGCCTCCTGTGAGGGTCATCAGCTCCAACGAGGCGGAAGCACATGCGTACGTGGCATCAGAGCGCGTGGAGCTGGTGTGTGAGCTGTCCCGCCCCGACGCCCCGGTGCAGTGGTACAAGGATGGCGTGGAGATGGAGGAGAGTGAGCGGCTCGTGCTGCACCATGAGGGACCCTGCTGCCGGCTCGTCCTGCCCTCGGCCCAGCTGCCGGACACGGGCCAGTACGTGTGCGATGCAGGCGGCGACTCCGTCTTCTACAATGTCACCGTTGCAGGTCAGTGCCCCGCGCCAGTCCTGGGTCCATGCCATGCTGCCCCCCCTGGTATCCCTGGGCCGAGCTGCTGCCGTCCTGGTCCCTCATGTCCCTTCAGCTGCCCCTTGGGGCATCCGGATGAACCCCCTGGGGGCATTGGCACCGCGCTCATGTGTATGAGCTCCTGTCCTGCAGGCCCGGGGCCCTGGGGCAGCCAGGGCATGATGCCCCTTGCTCCATCCCTCTTGCCCCTGCCGCACAGCACCCCCTGCTAGGCACCCCCCCATAGAACAGCGCCCCCTGCTGGGCACCCCCTGCCCTGCAGCATAGGGTCTCTGCTCTGGCACCCTGTGGCACAGTGCCCGAGGCACTGCCCTGGGCATCGCTGCCAGTGCTGCCTGCCAGGAGAGTCCCCAGGCTAAGCCCCCCCCAGCAGCAAGGGACTTGGCCCGGCCCCGAGCACCCTGGCTGAGCCCCTGGTTTTTCCCTGCTAGAGCCGCCCGTGCGGGTCGTCGGCTCCAACAAGGCGGCGACTCACGTGTATGCGGCGTTGGAGCGCGTGGAGCTGGTGTGCGAGCTGTCCCGCCCTGACGCCCCGGTGCAGTGGTACAAGGACGGGGTGGAGGTGGAAGAGAGCGAGAGGCTTGTGCTTCAGCATGAGGGACCCTGCTTCCGGCTCGTTCTGCCCTCGGCCCAGCCGCCGGACACGGGCGAGTACGTGTGCGACGCAGGCGATGACTCCGTCTTCTACAGAGTCACCGTTGCAGGTCGGTGCCCCCCACACTCCTCCGTCCCCTTGCCCTCCACCCCTGCTCCTGCTCTGTCCAGCCTTCCTCTGGCCTGGGGCTGGCGCCTGTCCCGGCTCCTCCTGCCCTCCCATCTGCCATGGTGCCGGCACTGGGGTTGTCTGGGATGGCAGCATCCTTCCCCCAGCACCCGCCTCTCCCTGCCCTGCTTTGATGCCCCAGCCTGGTTCTCTGGCCCTCCCTGCTGATGCTCCAGCAGCCCGCAGGGTCCTGGCTATGGGTCTTGCTTTTCCTCCCGCCAAGGTGGGTCAGATGCGTCTGGGCTCAGGAAGGAAAATGCAATGGTGAGACCGGCACTGACAGCCGGTTTTGCCTTCCCCTGCAGCAGGCAGGTCCTGTGCAAGGATGCCTTGAGCAGTGAGGGGTCAGCTGCCCCCCATCCCCAGCTCCTGCCTGCCTCTCAAAGCTGCCCCAACGCAGCTCTGCTGCTCCTTGCCCTGGAGCTGTCTGGAGCCGGGACAGTCCAGCCCACCCCAGTGGAGACCTCCCACTCCACATGACGTGACGTGGGCTCCTGGTCCCTCCAGCCCCGCAGGTGCGCATTGCCCCGGTGCCTGAGGCCCAGAGTGTGCGGACGGTCCCAGTGGGGCTGCCCCTGCTCCTGGAGTGCGAGGTCTCCCAACCCGATGCCCCTGTGCGCTGGCTCAAGGATGGGGAAGCCGTGCCCGTGGGCGATGTCGTCACTGTCCAGGCGGACGGCTGTGCAAGGAGGCTACTCATCAGCTCTGCCTGCCTCTCACACTCCGGGATGTACACATGTGATGCCGGTGACAACGCAGTGACCTTCACAGTGACTGTGACTGGTGAGCGGGGCTGGAGGCTGGGTCCCTCCAGGGGGTCAAGAGGGGTCCCCAGCAGTGCTGATGGGGCACCGGGAAGCTTGATTGCAGCGTGCCCAGATGTTTGTGTGCAGTGGAGATGCTGCAGTCTTGACCTGGAGCCCAGCCCTTCCCAGGGAGCTCCGGGAACATCTTGGGAGCCTGCACTGGCTCCCAGCCTTGCTGGCCTTGGTTCACTGGGCAACAGGCATGGCACGGAGGGGCTGCCGGCAACCCCGGCAGGGGCTGGGCTTGGAACTGGACCTACCCCATCCTCCATCTTGCTTGGAGGCTGCCTGGGTCCCACCAACCTGGGGGATGCTGACTCTGACAGAGCCAGTCCTTAACCCCTCCTTACCCTGCTGGAGAATCGGCCGTGAACCAGGGAGGCCTGGACAGGGTGCACCAGAGGGATGGACAGCAGGTAGCACCCAAGATGCTGCAAATGCAATGTGCCCTGCAGCTCCCCCAGGCCAGGGCGAGCCATGCCTGTGCACAGCAGATGTGGCAGGTCCTGGCTCTTGTCCCTCCTGGGCCGCCCCTCTCCCCCTTCCGAGCTGCCCTGTGTTGGGGAAGGGTGGCATGGCCCAGCCCCAGGTGCCCCAGCTGCACCCTGTATCCCCTGCCAGAGCCGCCCGTGCGGGTCGTCAGCTCCAACGAGGTGGCAGCACACGTGTATGCAGCATCGGAGCGTGTGGAGCTGGTGTGCGAGCTGTCCCGCCCCGACGCCCTGGTGCAGTGGTACAAGGATGGTGTGGAGGTAGAAGAGAGCGAGCGGCTCGTGCTGCAGCGCTCGGGGCCCTGCTGCCAGCTTGTCCTGCCCTCGGCCCAGCCACTGGACGCGGGCGAGTACGTGTGCGACGTGGGCGGCGACTCCGTCTTTTACAGCGTCACTGTTGCAGGTGCACGAAGCTCCCACGCAGCTCCTTCAGTCGGGGTGAGGGTGGGGGGGCCCGGGGCCCTGTCCTTGGCCTACCCAGCTGGTAGGTCCACAACACCACTCTGTGGGCTCTTCCCGCAGTGCTCTGGGAGTGCCGGCTGCTTGCGGTTCTGGTCATTTGTGGCTCCACCTTTGCTGGAGATTGGATTGAGTTGGGCTGGGCTCAGCCCCATAGGTTGCGTGGTCACTTGTTGGGGTCTCCCTTCATTGCCCAGCCTGCTCTGCAGCCATCTCTGCTGCTGGCACCTGGGCTGCCCAGAAGTCACCGCACCATCAGCCAGGTCCTGGCAATCACTGGCCTCCATTAGACCACCGTGCCCAGGGGAACCGGGCTCCTGGTGGGCAAGGGGCTGGGGAGCTCCAGGGTGAGCCGGGGGCACTCCAGGACCCATAGGAGCCAGTGGGGATGGGTCTCTGTGGGGCAGGGCGTGGGGTGGTGCAGGGTCCCGACCGCATGCAGGCCTGCCCATGCCCCTGTCCCTCTATGTGCCCAGCAGAGCCGCGGGTGAGGATCCTGCGCCCGCAGGAGCGTGTGCTGGAGCTGCGGGTGCTGGTGCTGGAGCGCGTGGAGCTGGCATGTGAGCTGTCTGTGGCGGATGCCCCGGTGCGCTGGTTCAAGGATGGGCTGGAGGTGGATGAGACGGACGACCTGCTGCTGATGGCCGAGGGCACCCGGCGCTGCCTGGTCCTCCCGCGGGCTGGCACCGAGGATGCCGGCGAGTACATTTGCGAGACGCGGGATGAGTCTGTCTCCTTTGACGTCAGGGTGTCTGGTAAGCACATGGCAGGGGCTTGCACAGGGAAGGGTGGTGCTGCCAGGGTCTCCAGCTGCAGGGTCTTTGCCGGTCACCTGGCCAGGGCTCCTTGCACTGGGTATGGCCAGGCTCCCCAGCTATCTCACGACGGTGTTCAGAGGCTTGCCTGCCATTTAGCAGCTGTAGGAGGTACAAAATAAACAGTATGGCCCCTGAGCCACCCTGGCTGCTGACTGTGGTCCCAAGCACCCGTGCCTGTCCTGGCCGAGCCCTCAGGGCCCCGTCCCAACCCCAGCAACCCAGACCCCCACTGTAGCACTTGCCTTGGCTCCACATCAGCAACCCCTGAAGCTATGAGGTCTGGTACGAGCTCGTGGCTCGGGGTCTTGCTGTGTTCCCGGGCTGGGAGCCCTGAGCCAGTTTCTGGAGATGAGGCATTGGGTTGTGTGCAGGCCCCGAGCCTTGCAGCCTGGCGGAGCTGTTTTCCTTGGCTGATGGTTGCGGGGCTGCATTCAGGGAGGGGCGGCCATGGCTTGGGGGCACATTGGTGCTCAGTGACATGGGACTGCTAGCGTGAGCAACCTGTGTCACAGACAGACACATGTGTGCCATGCTTCTTGGGCTCCAACAGGAGCTCAATGCCTCAACCCCCTGGGTCCACACAGCTCCGAGCCCCGGGCGTTCCCAGGTTGGGGTGTTCTGGGCTGGTCGGGAGATGCGTGTTCCCATCCAAATGGCTCCTCCGGGCCGGGCGGCCAGAGCGGGATTGTGGGGCAGCCCTGCTGTCCCTGTGCCCCTGACCTTGCACTGTTCTGGGCTCCCCTTCCAGAGCCCCCGGTGAGAATCCTGAAACCATGGAAAGCCCCCCCAACCCTGCAGGCCTGCACGGGGGAGACGGTGACACTGGCCTGTGAGCTCTCACGCGTGAGTGCATCTGTGCAGTGGGCCAAGGACGGTGCCTGGCTGGAGGCTGGTGGGAGCCTCATCCTGGAGGAGGAGGGGGCACACCAGCGACTGGTCATCCCCGCGGCCGGCCCAGAGCACTCTGGGAAGTATGTCTGCAACGTGGGCAACGATGCCAGGACCTTCACCGTGCAGGTGTCAGGTGAGTTGGACATCAGGTGCCCAGGTCTAGCCTGGAGTGAGGGGTGCTGTGCCCATGACCTCCCTTCCCCGGGCATCCAGGCTGTGACAGCTCAGAGGGGACTGGGGAGGGGGGTGGCCCCAGCTACTGGGTGCGTCACCCAGCACACCGTGGCAGTGCCCTGAGCTGGTTGCTCTTCTCTGCTGCCTCCAGCCCCGCGAGCTCAGGGCTCCTGTTGCTCACCCCCTTCCCCAGCTCCCACCAAGAGCCCTTTCCCTAGCTCCTTCCCACCCAGAGACATTCGGCACAAGAGGTGTCCTGCCCTGGGTCCTCTGCAGAGCGTGAGCCCAGAGCTGGGACCATGCAGCCGGACCCGGGAGAGCACAGCTCAGCCTGGGGATGCTCCAGTAGGAGCATCTATTGCGGGCTCCTAGCTCTCGTCCGCCTGCTACTGTTACTCTCCATGAATCCTGCTCTGCGCTTGCCTGGGCCTCACTGCAGCTGCTTGTCCCTGCCAGACCCGCGGGTGCGGATCCTGGGCCGGGGTGATCTGCAGACCCAACGCCACTGCCGGGCGGGCGAGGACCTGGTGCTGGAGGTGCAGCTCTCACACGCCCATGGGGAGGCCAAGTGGTACAAGGATGGGGAGAAGCTGCAGGACACGGGGCGTGTGCGTGTGGAGGAAGATGGGGCCCGGCGTGCGCTCGTTGTGCTGGGCGTGGAGAGCCGTGACGCGGGCGAGTACCTCTGCGACACCCGCGACGACAGCCTCATCTTCTACGTCACCGTGGAAGGTGAGTCTGGGGTGCGAGAGCCTGGGGGACCCTGGGGCCCACTGCTCCTAGCCCTAAGCCCACCCTTCCCCTGTCCAGAGCCGCCAGTGTCCATCGTGGGGAGTGCGGGGGTGCGGGAGCGGCGCTGCGTGGTGGCTGGTGAGGACCTGATGCTGGCCTGCGAGGTGTCGCGGCCCAACGCTGCGGTGCGTTGGTTGCGGGACGGCCAGGAGCTGGCGCCCGGCGAGCGCGTGCGGGTTGTGGAGAAGGGGTGTCTGCGGCAACTGACCATCCTGAGGGCCCAGCACAGTGATGCCGGCTCCTACATGTGTGACGCCGGCACTGACCAGAGGGTGATGTCTGTGCAGGTGGCAGGTGAGTCGCCGGGGAAGGGGCTGCAGGGTGAGCATTGGCTGCATGGGGCTGGCGGGGGGGAAGCAGCCATGCAGGGCCTGGAGGGGCAGCCCCGGGCACCCGTGGGCTGCAGTGGCCTGTCCCCCACCTTGGTGCTGGCCCTGTGCCGTAGCACTCGGGGTGCTGAGCTGTGGTATGGGGCAGGGCTGCCTTCCCTGCAGGCGCTGCTGGTGCCAGCCCCAGCATGGCCCCGATGCCTGACATGCTGCAGTGCTGCAGGGCTGGGGGGCATGGGCTGGCTGTCTGAGCCCATCCTGCCCGGGGGAGGCAGGGGTGATGGTGGCCCAGGCCCAGGGCGGTGGTGGGGCAGCTGGGTGCTGCAAGGCTGCAGTTGCGCCGGGCCAGGGTGGCCGTGTCAGCGCCAGGTGAGGGATGCCTCTCATAGCTCAGGGCAGCCCTTGGGCTGGTGCTGCGCAGGGGTCAGACCGGCGAGCGCAGGGCCCATCTGTGCAGCCTGGGGGCCTCCCAAATGACAGGCTGCTCTGGCATCCCTGCCGCCCGGCCCTGCACCTGTCGCCTTGTCGCCGGCTCCACGCCAGAGGCCTGGGGAATGTGGCTGCCCCTGTGGCGCCCAGGCTGGGCCCGGTGCAGACACAACCTGGCCCGTGGTGCAGGGAGGGGCCACGGGCTCAGGGCAGGGCAGGGAGACGGGGCGCAGGCGTCCTGCTCCAGGCTGGCCAAGGTCAGGAGCCTCTCCTGTGCCCTGGCACCGTGCTGCAGCAGCTCCTTGGAGCAGGCCATGCCCTCTGCCTCCCCCAGCCGCCGTTTAAATTTAGCTCTGGCCGGCTCCCAGGCGCCGCAGCTCCTGCTGCCCTGCCCAGGGCGGCCTCCTCCCCAGCCTGCCCAGTGCCCCGACAAGGGATGCAGGGGGGCGCATGGGGCAGCAGCCTGCCCGCTCCCGGCTGGCTGGGGGCTGCAGCCTGGCAGCACAGCACAGCAGCGGGGGGGTGGCGGGGACCTGCCAGGGTGCAGGGGCAGGAGAAGCTGCAGCCTCCCTGCCCGGGCTGGGCCTTGGGCAGAGATGGAGGTGCCAGCAGGAGAACCGGGACAGCTCCTGCCCCATCCCGCAGCATCCCTGCTTTTCATAGATTTCATAGACATTCAGGCTGGAGGGGACCTAGGAAGATCTCCGAGCCCAGCCCCCTGCCCCAGGGGCAGGGAGTCAGCTGGGGTCACAGGATCCCAGCAAGATAAACATCCAGTTGACTCTTAAAGGAGTCCAGAGTAGGTGCGGGAATTTTAGAGCGGGGGGGCACAGCTGGGACAGCTCCTGCCCCAGTGCCCACACTGCTGCTGCTGGGAGAGGTGGGGGGCACGGCTGGGAGATCCCCTGGCCCAGGGCTGGGCCACTGCGGGGTGTAGGGCTCACACATCCTGCCGTGCCCCCAGCACCACCCGTTCGCATCCTGAACAAGGAGGAGGCGGCGGTGCCAGTGCAGGCAGTGGAGGGTGACACGGTGACCCTTATGGCCCGGCTCTCCCAGGATGCGGCGCCCGTGCGCTGGCTGCGGGACAGGCGGCCGCTGCGCACCGGGGCCCGGCTCCAGGTGGGCAGCGAGGGGCCG
>NW_005842829.1:361834-371232 GCF_000455745.1 Alligator sinensis | reverse complement strand
TGCGCCCCCCTGCCCCTGCCCCTGCCCCTGCCCCTGCATGTGCCAGTGAGTTGGCCTGACCCTTGCCGGGGCACCCATTCTGCCCCATCCTCCTGCCCTACCCCCTCGCCAGACGCGCCCCCCACCTTCAGGCCCCTGCTGCCCTGCGCTCACGTGCCCCCGGCATCCGTGCCCTTGGCCCATGCCCCCGCCGACATGAGCCCCTGGCCCGCAGAGGCCCCGGTGCTGTTCGTGAACAAGCAGGAAAAGCAGGAGAAGGTGCTGGTGCTGGAGGGGGGCAGCGCCGTGCTCTCAGCTGTGGTGTCCAAGGAGCAGGCCGCGGTCAGCTGGGCCGGGCCATGTGGTGCCGTGGCCGCTGGCGAGCGCTGTGAGCTGCGGCGGGAAGGCCGTGTGCACAGCCTGGTGCTGAGCAATGTGGGCAAGGACGAGGCCGGCTGCTACACCTGCATCTCCCGCGACGACCGCATGCACTTCGACGTCAGTGTGAAAGGTGAGGGTGGTGGGCGCTGCACCCGGGCTGGAGGTGGGGCGGCTCTGCGGCACGGCCCCAACCCTGCGCTCCGCCTCGTGCCTCAGAGCTGCCGGTGAAGTTCGTGCGGGGCCTGTCGGACGTGCATGCACACAAGGGCGAGACAGTGCTGCTGTGGTGCGAGCTGTGCAAGGCACGGGGTGACGTGACGTGGCTGAAGGATGGGCAGGTGCTGGTGGCCGGCGGGCGTGGCGAGGCCCGGGTAGAGGGCCGGGAGCGCTCACTGGTGCTGAGCAACGTGGGGCCTGAGGACGCCGGTGAATACTGCTGTGAGAGCAAAGACGACCGGACGCTGGCCATGCTGACCGTGCAGGGTGAGGGCCGGGCTGGCGGTTAGCAGGTGTCGGACCCTGGGGAGGTGGGTAGTGTGGCAGGCCCACGGAGGGCAGGCCCATGGGTACAAACCTGCCAGGCTCCGTGGGTGCTCGGGACGGCCCGGCTCCCTCATGACCCGGGCTTCAGTCCCCAGGGTGGTGGAGATCATCTCGGAGCTGCGCAACCTGACAGTGATGGAGGGCGAGGACGCCACGTTCAAGTGTGTGGTGTCCCCGGAGGATGTGGCACTGACATGGCAGCTGGGGGGGCAGGTGGTCGCACCCTCAGAGCGGCTGGCAGTGAGCAGGAACGGGCTGTGCCATGCCCTCACCATCCGGCAGTGCCAGCCCGGGGATGCGACCACCGTGACGGCCAATGCCGAGGGCCTGGTGAGCGCGGCCCGGCTCAGCGTGCAAGGTGAGACGAGCTGGCGGGGGTGCAGGGGCCGTCCGGCAGCGAGGGGCAGAGGGTGCAGTGCAGCCACCCGGGTCCGTGCAGGCGGCCGGGGCTGTTCTCGGGGGCTTCTTCCCCTGGTGCCTTGGTCTGTTTGGGGTGAGGCCTCCCCTGGGGGCTGCCCGTGGCCTGGGTGGTCTGTTGTAGGGGCCATGGCTGGGGGTCTTGGAGCTCGGAGCCCTTGGGCAGGAACAGGCACAGGCTCCAGCACAGGCCGCTCATGCCCCAGGTCGGGGAGTCTGTGGTCAGCAGGGAACCGGGGGCTCTCTCAGGACACGGGGGGCCCCTGACACGTGGCGCTGGCTCTCTCGGGGCACAGGGTTCCTTGACATGTGGTGTTGAGCTTTGGGGGTGCAGGGTCCCCTGGCACGTAGCATCAAGCTCTTCAGGGTGCAGGGGCTCCTGGCATGTGGCACTGGGCTTTCTCAGGGTGCGGGGGCTCCTGGCACATGGCATCAGGCTCTCTCAAGGCAGAGGGGCCCTTGAAACATGGTGTTGGGCTCTCTGGGTGTGGAGGCCCCTGGCATGCAGCACTGAGCTCTCGCAGGGTGCGCGAACCACTGTGCCAGGCTCTCTTGGGGTGCCCTGGCTCGTGGCGCTGTGGTTTGGGGCAGGACCCGTGACGCGGGGCGGTGGGCCTTGCAGAGGCCGAGGTGCTGTTTGTGCAGAAGCTGCGGGACATGGTGGTGGAGGAGCTGCAGGACGCCTGCCTGGAGGTGGAGCTGAGCCACGCGGGTGCCGAGGTGCAATGGCTGAAGCAGGGGGTGCTGCTGCAGCCGGGTGCCAAGTACCAGCTGCAGGAGGCCGGGCGCCGGCGCGCCCTCACCATCCGCAGCCTCAGCCCCTCAGACCGCGGCACCTACCGCTGCGAGACCCTCCACGACCGCACCCAGGCCAAGCTGAGCGTGGAGCGTGAGTACCTGCCTGCTGCCTGGGCGCTGGCCTGCAGGCTCCCCAGCTGGCGCATGCCCAGGGCTTCCTGGGGTGAGGCAGAGGTGGCCCAGGGTGTGGAGGGCAGGGGAGGCTGCGGGCAGGGTGCAGAGGGGATGGGGATGGGGATGGCCTGGGGTGCAGGGTGGTAGGGGCATGCCAGGAGGGCACGGGCACGGAGAGGGCGATGGGGGCTGAGGGTGGGATGGGAAGGATGAAAACGGGAGCCAGGAGGATGATGCCCCCTTGGCGGGGCTGGGTTTCTGCTGCCCCTGGCCCCATGTGGCAGGAGCGGCCCCCCATGCCAGTCTCTGGGGCAGCCCGGAAGGTGACGGTGCGGAAGCCACTGTCGGACGTGGAGACCTTCGAGAAGGAGATGGCCACTTTCCAGCTGGAGCTGTCCCATGCCGGCGTGGCCGGGGCCTGGGCACGGGATGGCATGCGCGTGAAGCCAGGCCCCGCCTGCCGTCTCAGTGCCACGGGCTGCACGCACAGCCTGACACTGCTGGCGCTCACACTGGAGGACTCGGGCACTGTCACCTTCACTGCTGACAGCCTGCGCTGCAGCGCCCGCCTCACCGTCAGGGGTATGGCTGTGCTATGGGGCACGGGGGCTGGCACTGGGAGCTTCCCTAGAGCAGTGCCATAATGGGACCCAGCGGGGTCTCCGGTGCTGTGAGCTTCCCTGGGGCAGTGCCCTGCCTGTACCCCACTGTGCCCCCTCCTCCTGTTGCGTGGAGCTCGCCGACTCCGGCTGACTCTGGCTTCCTGTCCTGTCCCTCCCACAGAGCCCCCAGTCACCATGGTGAAGACCCTCCGGGATGTGGGTGTCCCCGAGACGGGGGCAGCGAGCTTCGAGTGCGAGTTGTCCCGTGCCTCTGTGGAGGTGAAGTGGTACAAGGTGAGCGCTGCCTGGCCCAGCCTGACTGCGTCCCCTTTGGCAGCCCACCCCCTTCCCTTTCCTTTTCCCCTGGGCAGGGGCTGCCCCTGCTCCAGGACTGCAGGGAGAGGAGCCAGCGAGGGGCAGCAGGCCCTCTGCCCCAGTCCTGCCCCTGCCAGGGCAGCTGCATAGCCCTCAGGGCAGCCCGGTGACCCTGCTGCTCTGGGCACAGGACGGGACGGAGCTCCGAGCAGGGCCCACCTGCCGCCTCTACTCGGTGGGACGCCGGCGCATCCTGCAGCTCAGCCACTGTGGCCTGCCTGACGCCGGCGTGTACACGTGTGACGCCGGTGATTGCCGGGCCTCCGCCACGCTGGTGGTCTATGGTAGGATGGGGAGCTGGGGTCGCACACAGCGGGGGGTAGGGAGGGGACAAGGAGTGCGCTGTCACGTGCAGCAGGACGCCCAGGAGACCCCTGCACATACGGGTCACTGAAACGTCATGGAGTCGTAGGATCCCAGTGCCGTGGGGCCGGCAGGGATCTGTGGGGTCACATCCAACCCAGGGCAGGATCAGGCCCACCCAAACTCATGGCTCAGTCCTTGGCCGCTGAATAAACCAGGGCCAGCGCTGATGTTCTCAGGGCTTTGGCGGCGCTTCCCTGGTGCGTTGCAGCCAGGTCTGGGATGCTGCCGTCACATGCGGCAAGTTTGTCCTTAGATGGTGCCTATGGGGGAGACTGTGGGCAAGGCCGACTCCTAAATATTTGGGGCTGGGCTCAAAGCTGTGACTGGATTCCCACAAAAGCTGCGTCTCAAGTGGGCGTTCGCCAGGTGTCAGTGAGTGAAATGAAGAACAAGCCGTATTGTCAGGCTGGCTCCAATTATTAAACCAGTCTTGCTTCGCCAAGCCCTTCCTGAGGGTGGTTTCAGCCCCGCTAGGGTCAGAGCCCTGCACTGGGATGGCGTCATCAGCGGAAATACGTTTCTTGATTGTGCTCACCTCTCGCCCCCCCCGCAGCAGCAGGCCGGGGCTCTGGGGCAGTGGGCTTCGTCAGGGCTGGGGTGGTGCCAGGACCGGCCCAGACCAGGCCACATCCCAGGAAGCAGGAGGCAACTGGGCCTGCCCGGAGCAGGGGCTGGGCTGGGGGAAAGCCCCCTCTCTAGGATGCCATGACTGGCTGTCCCATGCTGGAGGCGCCTGGCCCCTGGGGACCCGTTCCCTGCCCTCCCCACTGAGACCACGTCCTGGGCCTTGCAGAGCGCCGGGTGCACGTGCTGAGGGAGCTGGAGACCGTGCGCGTGCGTGAGGGTGAGAATGCCATCTTCACCTGCGAAGTGTCGCACGAGGATGTGCCGGGTGAGTGGTTCCGCGACGGCGAGAAGATCAAAGTCTCCGGCACTGTGAAGATTCGGCAAGAAGGTGGGTGAAGCCCTTCCTGCCAGGCTGTTCCCAGGTCCCTGCCTCGCAGGGCACGCTGCGGTCCAGGACCCGTGTGCACAGCGGCTGCTGGCCCGTGCGGTTGCCCACCAATGCCGCCTGGGGACTGCCGTGTCCCCTGCCAGCAGCCGCTGTCAGCGTGGCTCCATGCCGTGCCATGCCCTTCCCAGGGCTGGGCAGGAGCTCTGCACCCGTGGGACACCCCTCACGCCCCCTCTCCCTCCCAGGGACCAGGCACTTCCTGCTCATGTGCAGCGTGCGGCCGGAGGATGCGGGGCAGATCCGGTTTGTGGCCAAGACGGCAGCCTCTGACGCCAGCCTGCAGGTGGAGGGTAACGAGGCCTCTGCGCCTGCCTGCCCCCGCGGCCCAGGGAGTGATGGGGGTAGCACTGGGGGGCTGGCTGGATGGGGCATGGGCCAACAGGGGCGCGTGTGAGCAGGGGGCAGGCCGGATCGGGTAAACATCAGGGCTGTCATGTCCTGGGTCAGAGCCCAGGTCTGTCTTCAGTCTCCTGTGTCCTGCGGTGGCAAGGGGTGAAGGCTGGAAGGGAGAGCGAGCTGGGCACGAGCAGGGTTTTTTCCATGTGCAGCCTCCAGCATTTAGGGTCCAGGCAGTTCTGATGCAGAGGTCGTGCCCCTTGCCTCCTGCTCCTGATGCCCCTTTCCTCCAAGAACGTGTCAACCCCTTGTGAGTCGCTACGCGCTCAGCTTCCACGCCTGGTGGAAGAGCAGTGCACGTGATATACATTGGCTTTCGCAAGGCCTTTGATATGGTCTCCTACAGCATTCTTGCAAACAAGATAAGGAGTCTGGGCTGAATGAATGGATGAATGAATGTAAGATGGTTAGAAAACTGGCTGGAGCATTGGGCTCAGAGGGTAGTAATCAGTGGTTCAATGTCTAGTTGCAGCTGGTATCAACTGCAGTGCCCCAGGGGTCGGTTTTGGGGCCAGTTTTGTTCAATGTCTTTATTAAGGACCTGGAAGATGGGATGCAGTGTGCCCTCAGCAAGTCTGCAGATGACACCAAGCTGAGGGGAGTAGTAGATACACTGGAGGGAAGGGCTAGGATTTAGAGTGACCTCGACATGTTGGGAGACTGGGCCAAAAGGAATCTCCTGAGGTTCAGCAAGGACAAGTGCAAAGTCCTGCACTGAGGAGGGAGCGATCCCCTGCACCGGGGCAGGCTGGGGGTGACGGGCTGGGCCGCAGCTCTGCAGGAAAGGACCTGGGGGGACAGGGGACAAGAAGCTGAACAGGAGCCAGAGGTGTAGAAGGGTACCGGCATCTTGGGCTCCATTGGGAGGACCGCTGCCAGCAGATCAAGGGAGGTGATTCCTCCCCTCTATTCAGCACTGGGGAGGCCACATCTGGAGTGCTGTGTCCAGCTGTGGGCCCGCACGACAGAAAGGATGTGGACAATTGGAGAGAGTCCAGCGGAGGGCAATGAAGATGGTTGTGGGCTGGGGGACAGGACTGGTGAGGAGAGGCAGAGGGAACTGGGCTGATTGAGTCTGCAGAAGAGAAGACTGAGGGGGATTTGATAGCAGCCGTCACCTCCCTGCAGGGGGGCTGCAAAGAGGGTGGAGCTGGACTGGTCTCAGTGGGGGCAGACGACAGGACAAGGAGCAATGGGCTCAAACTGCAGCAAGGGAAGTTGAGGTTTGATATTAGAAAAAACTTTCTCAGCAGGAGGGTGGTGAAGCGCTGGGACAGCCTGTGGCAGAATGCCATCTCTGTCTCCCCAAAGTCTGCTAGCTGACAGACAATCTGGTTACCACGGTCACTGCAAAGGGGCAGAATCCTCTGCCCCATCTCTTCAGGTAACCCTGAGTTGTAACCTGAGCTGGATACAGTCCTGAGGGAGGACACACAAGCTACCTAGAGAGCTGGTGGCATAAAAACCTCCAAGGATAGGCAAAGGTAACTGCCTATCCAGGTAGACAAAGCCTTGCGTGGGATGCTGTAGTTGGGGCTGGTCCTGCTTGGAGCAGGGGTTGGACTAGACGTAACCTCCTGAGCTCCCTTCCAGCCCTCGTTGTCTGTGGTTCTGTGAAGGCCACAAGTGCCCCCTTGAATGGCCCATAGAGGGGACAGGACAGCCTGGGCTTGGCTGGCAGCTGCTGACCTGCTCATCCTATGCCAGGACCCCTGCTCTAGCTGGGCAGAGATGGGCAAGAATAAATCCCCAGGGACTTTCTCTTCCTTAGTCAGTGCAGTGCAAACCCTGCTCCTGTCCTCCTCCAGTGTCTCCTCCAGACTGGCCAGGCCTGGCCTCATGAGTCTCTCTTAGGGAAGCCCGTGCTCACCCCCTCATCCTTGTTGCGTGCAGGGGGTGGGGGGCTGAGGCAGCGTGAGCAGCACAGGGTGGGCATGGGGGTAAGTGGCAGGGCTGTGGGGCAGCTGGGGCAAGTCAGGAGCCATGGGCAGCTGCAGGAAGGGTGGAGGGAGGTGCTGGTCCCCCCCGGCACAGTCTCACCCTGCTGCCATTGCAGCACTGCCCATCCGGATCGTGCGGCCGCTGCGGGACAAGACGGTGCTAGCGCAGCACAAGGCCACGCTGGAGTGCACCGTGTCTCATGCCCGTGGCCGTGTCCGCTGGTTCCGCGGCGACACCGAGATCTTTGGCAGTGGCGACAAGTATGAGATCTGCAACCTGGACTGCTACCGCACCCTCGTCATCCACCACGTGGGCCCCGAGGACGAGGCCACCTACACGTGCGACGCCCTGGATGACCGCTCCAGTGCCCGCCTGCTTGTGGAGGGTGAGGGGGTGCTCTGGGGGGCACCCGGGGCCATGGCGGGGCCGGTGGTGTCTGCAGTGGGCTATGGCAGGGGCAGCGGCTTGGCTGCAGCCAGGGGCTGGGGCCTGGTTCTGGCGGCGGGGCTGGGTCTCGGCCCCTGGCAATCGTCTGGCCCTTGCAGCGGAGAGCGTGCAGGTGGTGCGGGGCCTGCGCAGCGTGGAGGTGGTGGCACCGGGTGAGGCGTGGTTCGAGTGCGAGGTGTCGGCGGCACTGCCGGCCCCGCCGCGGTGGAGCCTGAATGGGGAGACGCTGAGGGCCGGGGCACACGTGGCCATGGAGAGCGCAGGCCGCGTGCACCGCCTGACGCTGCGCCACACCTCGGCCGGCATGAGCGGCGTGGTCAAGGTGGCCCTCGGCAACGCCCGCTCCAAGGCCCAGCTCACCGTGCGAGGTATGTCCCAGCCCGGGGCCCTGTGCCGCAGCCGGGGCCCGCCCTGCCAGCCCGTCTGGCGGTTCCAGCCACGGGCTGGGTTGAAGCAGGCCCTGGGGGCTGGATCCTGCCAGCTGGGGGCCCCTGGCCTGTGGGCCCTGGGGCCAGGGCTGTGCCCTCCCTGACCTCCTGCTTTCCCCAGGGCGCTAGGAGCCAGAGGGCCGCGGCGGCGTGGAGCTCGCAGGCAGATGTGCCTGTGGGGCAGCCCCAGGTCCTGCCAAGCGAGCTGTTGGTGGCAGAAAGGATGGACAGACGGACGGGCCCTACCCCTGCCCCGGCGGGGGTGGTGGCTGCTTCATTATCATTAAACACCTCCATCAAATGCCTCCATCTCTGGCCCATCCGTGCTGCCCAGGCGCGTCCAGCTGTGGGGCCTGGGTGACGGGAAGGGGTTGGTGGCTCTGTGCGCAGCAGGGCTCTTCTGTGCCTGCGGGTCATGGCGTGTCAGACCAGACGCCCCCACGGCCCCGGGGCTGGATGGAGCCGGGACCTACCCCTGGCCATGTGCCCTGGCCATGCCCCCAGCACCCGGCTCCGTGCCCTGCTCTGCCTGCCCCAGGCACACACAGGGCCGCGGCTCCGAAAGGCTCTTTACTGCGCGGCCGCAGCCAGCAGCGTTTGGCACATTTACAAAAAGACTGAGAACGCGCATTTGTGGGGGGGGGAAGGGGGCCCTGCCGAGGTGCCGGGGCCGGCGCTGGGGTGGAAACATGCAGCGTCCGGGGGCTGCCATGCTGCGTGCGGGTGGGACCCCCAAGGGCGACGGCGCAGCGGGGCGCAGCACAGGCCGGGGTGGTAGTGCTGGCGTGGGGGGCATGCAGGCCCCCTCCCCACCCCACCCCACTTCCCAGGGCCTGTCCCTCCACAGCTGGGGGATGTTGGGGTGGGCAGGGGTATCCGCAGGAGCAAAGACAAATCACAGCGAGATGCGTATGTACAAGGCCAGAGCCGCGCAGGGACGTGGGGGCACCTGGGCAGACCTGCAGCCCCTGGGCCCCCAGGACCGGCCCCATGCTGCCTGCCGTCGGGTCCGGTCCCCGCCCCCGCTACAAATACAGTTGCCAGCAAAACAGCAAACTGGTGCGTCCAGGGCCCGGAGGAGAGCGGCCCCCATCCCCGACTTGGCTTGGGCCCAGGGGAGCCGGCGTCCCATGGGAAAGGCCCCGTGTCCTGCACCCGGACGCCCTGTCCTGGTGCCAGTGCCGCCCCGCTGCCCATGCCAATGCCAGCAGCAAGCAGCAGCCGTGTCCGTTGCGGTGCAGGCGGCAGGGCCGGTCTGGGCGTCCAGCCAGGGCCTGATAGGGCGGCTGCCCGAGCCCAGGTCGGGGGTCAAAGACAGGACAAGAATGCCGTGGCCCCCACCCCCATCCCCTGGGGCCCTGGCAGCTGCCAAGTGGGGAAGGAGACAGCCTCACCAGCGCTTGCAGCTGGACCCCGACGGAGGGTGGGGGATCCCGAGTTGGACCCTTGCCAGGGAGTGGGGGGTCCTGGCTGCCTGGGGCAGGCGGTGGGAGCGAGTGGCACAGTCCGGGGGCCACACTTGGAGTATGGACCCCCCCCCGGGGTGCCTGGCCTGGCTGGGGGGGGCAGCTTGGGCCTGGGGGCAGGGGTGCATGG
>NW_005842829.1:361043-361746 GCF_000455745.1 Alligator sinensis | reverse complement strand
TTAACCCTTTCCTTCCCTCCACTGCTCTTATCCTGGGGGCACTGTGCAGAACCCCCCTCTCCTACAGCCCAGGGGGTGGATCCACCATTTGGCCTCCAGGCCCCGGGCGGATGTGGGGCAGCCCCTTTCCCGCTGCTTCCTGCAGCCCTGGGCCCCGTGCTGGTGTCCTGCAGTGGCTGGGGGGCTATACGCGCACGGCCGGCCCCGCGCCTGTGGTCAGGGGCACGGTGGAGCCACAGTCATAGTCCAGGTCAACCACGGCATGCGAGGCGATGAGGCTGTTCAGTGACGTCCCTGTCTGCCGGTCCCGGAAACTCTGGATGTAGCTCTGCACCGGAGAGGGGAGGCGTGAGGGCGGCCGGCTCTGGCTCCAGTCCCCCAGCCCTTGCCTCTCCCCTGCCCAGCCTGGCTGCAGCACTGCCCCAACAGGGCAGGGTGAGTGTGGGACACGTGTCACCAGCCTGGGGGTGGGACAGCTTCCCCTGCTGCCCCATGTGCTGGTTGGGCCCGGGGCACTGCCTGGGGGTGGTCCTCAGCACCACTCCCTCCACGCCACCTCATCCTCCCCAGGGCAGGCATGGGGAGAGGACTCACCGGGGAGAGGACATCCCCGTCGAAGCGGCGCACAGGGTTGGGCTTGCGGCGGTAGGCGGGCTCAGGTGGGTGAGCCTTGTGCGGGTGCGGGTGGGGGTGCGGGTGGGGG
>NW_005842829.1:358125-360905 GCF_000455745.1 Alligator sinensis | reverse complement strand
GAGGGGCTGGCAGCACCCGTGTCCCCCGGGCCCCCCTCCCATGCCCAGGGCCTGCCCACCCAGGCCCTGCAGCCCCTTCCCTACCACCTCCCTGCCTCTGCCAACCCCCCCACATCCTCCTTGTCCCCAGCGCCAATGCTGACACTCCTGGCATGAGTTCCCAATACCCAGACACTGAGACAGTCACTCCCAGGGCCCTAAGCCCCGAAGCAGCACCCCAGTCACTTGAGCCCGACGCTGACCTCCAACCCCCAGACCCGCCGCCTGCGGCCCCTCCCTTACCTTCGGTGTGCGAGTAGCCCTCGGCCGTGACCTTCCACTGCACCAGGACGCCCAGCACGGCCAGCAGCGGCCAGAGGCCCAGCACGACCCAGCTGTACCAGCAGACGGGTCGGGCGGGTGCCGCCTTGACGCGCTCGTAGACGTACTGCACCAGCAGGAAGAGCTCGAGGAAGTAGTCGGCTGTGACGGTCATGACGGCGCTGCCGAAGACGGCAGTGGAGAGTGTGGTGAAGAGGCGCTGCCACTGCAGTGTGAGCACGGCGCACAGCAGGCCCCCGCCCAGCAGCAGCCCCAGCGGCACCCACACTGTGGGCGGGTGGTAGAACTGCTCCATGGCCACCAGCCCGGCCACGGCCAGCAGCAGCCCCAGCAGCAGCCCCACCATGAAGAGCCCCACGCTGCGCACCAGCATGGTGACCAGCCCGCACAGCACGCCGATGCCCAGCCCGATGCCCACCGAGGCCTCCACGCTCAGCTGTGTGTCCAGCACCCGCTCCTTGTAGCACAGCATGAAGATGACGATGGAGCCAAACATCAGCCCCGTCAGGAACATCACTGCCTTAAAGCACCGGTATCCTGAGAGGGAGGTGGGGGAGCTGTCAGGGGAATGGGCGCAGCCTCCTGGCCCGGGCCATAGACCCCTGGACCCCTGGCCAGGGTGCAAGGGCAGGGACAGGGCTGCAGTCGGGGGATATGGGGCCATTGCCCCTGCATCCCTAGCCCAGATTCCCGGCTGCACCACAGCCCCTCCCGGGTGCGGGGGCAGAGACAGGGCCCTGGCTGGGGGGATATGGGGGCACAGCCCCCACTGTACCCCATCCCATACTGGGGCACGAGGGCAGGGACAAGGCTGCGGTCAGGGAACATGAGGCCACAGTCCCCACACCCCCCATCCCCTCTAGGGTACGAGGGCAGGGACAGGGCCCGAGGCTGAGCTGGGGAAGACACCGCGGGGCTGTTCTCCCAGCTTATCCCTGCTGTCAGCAAGCCCCCCTGGCTGTGGCTGTGGCTGTTGCTGTGTCAGTCAGGTCTGAGCTGCCACTGCCCTGTCCTCCTTTCCCCTCCCCGTGGCTCCCACACCCTCACCCCCAGGACCTTATGTCTGAGCTCCAGGGAGGGGCCTGGGGCCTGCTGCAGCCTGGGGTGCAGCACCGTGACCTCCTTGCATGGGCTGCATACAAGGTGTGTGCATGGGGCTGTACTTCCATCATGCCCAGCTGCTGCATGGTGCTGCCCTGTGTCCACACACCTGTGGACCGGCGGCTGTGGGGGGCAGGGAGTCAAGCCCCCCCACATGCTGAGGGACCAGGAGGATGACTGCACCCTTCTCCTGCCTGCCCCTTTGCCTTGACACCCCCACCCCAGGTCACACCGTCCCTGTCCCCACCCCCTGCCCCGTCCTTCCTCACCAAAGAAGCAGTAGATGATGCCGAAGAGGCAGCACATGGCACAGACGACAGAGGGCACCACCTGGTACCGGCGCTCAATCTCCTGCTCACAGCTGCGTGCCCAGCCCGGGCTGGCGTCTTGCGGCAGCAGCTGGAACCGCAGCGTCTGCACCGTCGCGGTCATGGCTCGTTGGGGCCCCAGACGCGGTCTCAGGGCCCCCACGCTGTCCCCATACCCTGCCGGCCAGGCTGTGGCCTGCAGCCACCTCCAGCTGTGGAGAGAGGGCAGGGGTGGTCCAGGGGGTCTGGGCTGGGCTGGGCCAGGCCGGGCGGTGCACACAGCATCAGACCCCTGCATGCCCTGTGCCAGCCGCGAGGATGTGCCGTGTTGCCAGAGAAAGAAGCCACAAGTCCACAGGGAAACTGAGGCGGCAGCAGCACCAGGAAGGGCAGTGGGACCTGCTCCAGGCTCCCCACAATGCACCCGCATCCACAGATGCATCTCAAGCTGGTCCAGAGAGGTGATCCTCCCCCTCTACGCAACATTGGTCAGGCCGCAGGTGGAGTACTGCGTCCAGGTCTGGGCGCCGCACTTCAGGAGGGATGCAGCCAGCCCGGAGAGGGTCCAGAGGAGGCCACCCGCATGATTGGGGGCAGCAGGGCAGGCCCTACGAGGAGAGGCGACGGGACCTGACCCTGTTCAGCCTCAGCAAGCGGAGGCTAAGAGGGGATCTGGTGGCCTGTTACAAACTCGTTAGGGGAGATCAGCAGCAACTAGGAAGGGCACTATTCCCCCCTGCACCACCTGGGGTGACGGGCAACAATGGCCAGACACTGCTGGAGAACAGGTTCAGGCTAGAGATTAGGAGGCAATATTCACAGTCAGGGCAGCCAGGATCTGGAACCAACTTCCCAGGGAAGTGGTGCTCGCTCCTGCCCTGGGTAAATTCAAAGAGAGGGTGGACAATCACCTGTCTGGGGTCGTGTGAGCCCAGCGTGGGCTGCGGCCAGCGGCGGGGGTCAGACTAGGTCTATTCAGGTCCCCCCTGACCCCAAACGAATACGAAACTATCTCGGGGCGGGCGGTCCCCAGGGAAGAGAAGCTGCCCC